>NC_052501.1:37838579-37868384 GCF_016617805.1 Bactrocera tryoni
TTTTTATATATGGATCGATTATTTTAGCGTTTTATTTTTAATAAAAGATTCTCTGTTTTAATACTATAAAGTGGTGTTTCAATAATCATTCTTATTGGCAGGTGGAACCCGTAAGAGTTAACTTGAGACCTAAGCGCCGTTGTATGTTACCTATTGCGCTCAGGTTTCAAGTTGCTTGTTATAGTAGAAGTTTCGTTTAGAATTCTCCGTTAATATACATATATAAGTCACAATAATTAATTTGAAGTTATAGTGGTTTGTATTTGTTTTCAAGGTGGGCGGTAGACAAAATAAGTTTGGGAACCACTGAGCTATGGCTTATTTGAGGAATCCTAAAAATCCCATGGACAGATTGAGTTACAAACAGTGAAGTTTTGAGAAGAGTCAACCGTAATAGAGAGTTGTTAAAGACTATGAAACAAAGAAAAGCAGCCTACTTAGGATATATTATGAGGCACTCTAAGTATAAGCTTCAACAAATAATTATCCAAGAAAAATTGAAGAAAAATGGGGTATTGGCTTCGAAACATTCGACAATGGACAGGAATCCAGAACGTTGTCAACCTTATAGATGTGGCGAGAGATAGAGAGAAATATGCTGCGATAATTCAAAATCTGTGATTTTTATACTCTCGCAACAAAGTTGCTAAGGAGAGTATTATAGTTTTGTTCACATAACGGTTGTTTGTAAGTCCTAAAACTAAAAGAATCAGATATAGGGTTATATATATCAAAGTGATCAGGGTGACGAGTAGAGCTCAAATCCGGATGTCTGTCTGTCCGTCCGTCCGTGCAAGCTGTAACTTGAGTAAAAATTTAGATATCATTATGAAACTTGGCACACGTATTTCTTGGCTCCATAAGAAGGTTAAAATCGAAGATCCACAAAATGGCGAAAACCGAAAACCTATAAAGTGTTATAACTAATAAAGATATTAAAGTAAAATTTGGTACAAAGGATTGCATTAGGGAGGGACATATTTGGATATCTCGGAAACTACTATAGCTATGTCAACCAAACTCTATAGAGTCGTTTCCTTCAGTAATTTCCATATACAGTTCAAAAATGGAAGAAATTGGATAATAACCGCCCGCCTCCCATACAAAGGTTATGTTGAAAATCACTTAAAGTGCGTTAACCGACTAACAAAAAACGTCAGAAACACTAAGTTTTACAGAAGAAATGGCAGAAGGAAGCTACACCCAGGCTTTTTTTAAGAATTGAAAATGAGCGTGGCGTCGCCCACTTATGGACAGAAAACTATTAAACCGATTTCAATGAAATTCGGTATATAATATTTTCTTAACACCCTGATGACATGTACGAAATATGGGTGAAATCGGTTTACAACCACGCCTTCTTCCAATATAACGCTATTTTGATCAGATGGAATTCAAAATAGCCTTCTCTGAATAATATATACATTAGGAACCAATGATGATAGCGGAATAAAACTTTACACAAATACGGTATTTGAAAAATATGTAAATGACGGATAATGAAATCTCGATTATCACTTTATCATGCGAGAGTATAAAATGTTCGGTGACACCCGAACTTAGCCCTTCCTTACTTGTTTTTTATTTTTTTTTTAATATACAATAGATATATTTAACATGTAAACATTACATTATTAAATTATTATTAAGCTTATTAATATTGTACATATTATTAAATGGTATATGACACCCAATATTCGAATACGAATTGGAAAATAAAGAATAAGAGGTGAATTTTGATATTATATTAATCAATTGTCGGAGTCGTTTAGAATGGACAACTATATCACATATCTCCCAAACAACACATTGTTCAGGCTTAATCTTAAAAATCAGTGGCTCGAAACCAGTTCTAGACCAGTGAAGAAACTTTAACAGCCGTCCCTGAAAGTGTACACGAAGACCATCGAGAGTGGATTCGGCGCTGTTCGCAGCAACTCGAACTCACGTATGCAACGACTTGACACAGTTTACGTCGAGATCTTAAAGTTAAATTCTTGAAGCGAAACCATCATGCGTGTCACTCGATAGTAACCTGCCGAAATGCTCGAAAGGGTCATCGAAAACTAGACTCAACGGATGGGCCATTTGGAGGATGGACTCACGCAAGTCAGGAAAGTTCTCTGATCGCCATTCACTTGGATGTGGCCAGAGACGATTCTTTTACATCTGGCTCAAGCAGCTCCCGACTTCCGGTCATTGACAAAGTATTCTCTGGGTAGCCTAATAACATCCGTTTGAAGGCGAGCTAAAGTGAGAAGGCGAAACATTCCCAACATAGGGTTGTGCGCTTGGTTTGGGACCCGCCACGTAAAAAAACACCCCCAGTGAAAAATAACAACCAGCCTCGGATGAGAGAACCCCCTTTGGATGACGACCATGGCAAACGAAATAAGGACTACGATTTGAGGGCATGCACCTGGAATGTCCGGTCCCTTAACTGAGAAAGTGCCGCTGTCCGGCTGGATGATGTCCTCGTGAAAATAAAGGCTGACATCACCGCCGTCCAAGAAATGCGATGGACGGGACAAGGACTGAGACGAATAAGTCCTTGTGGTATTTACTATAGTGGCAATATAAAGGAGCGCAAATTCGGTGTGGGATTCGTGGTGGGAGAGAGACTCCGTCCTAGACACAAGCCGTAGAGTAATTTGCTCGATGTGTTATTCCATAAATAACCATATCTTATTTACCTTATGATTCAATAATTCCAAACTTACGTTAATTTTGGAACACCCTTAACAATAAGCTGTGATAGATAGCTTTGTAGGATTCGATTTTTCATTCGAGATGTGACTATTATCCGATTTTGAATTTTAGACGGAAGAAATCATATTTTAAACCTTGGTCAACCTGCCAAATCAAGGGCAAAGCGGAATATCCACGTCGCCAAGGCAATGTTATGTATTTTTTGGGATCAGAAGTTCGAGCCGTATTATGACCTTCTAAACTCAAGTGAAATCATTAATGGAGAACGCTTCCAACAACAACAAATTTAATCGAGCGGTTGCGAAAAACCCCCGCCATTGCTACTAGGTGCCAGACTATGTATAATTTTCCAAGATGACAACTCTGGGCCTAATGTTGCAAGACCAGTTAAAAATTATTGGAAAAACAGGTTTGACCTCTACCGATTTATAGTCTTGACCCTGCCTTTCTGACTACCATTGGTTTCGGTCGATGCATAACGCCCTCACTGAAATACGACCCGCTTCAGAAGAGGATATCTAAACATTTCTTGGTTCATTCTTGGCCGCCTTTCTTTTGGTTAACAATTAAGATATGCAATATCTTGAAAAATACCTTCAAATTTGGAAAAATAAAATAAATTAGCGAATATAGTTATAGACCCAATAAGACCTTAGTATATTTTAAAATGATATTAAGTCCACGAATATTGTTTATTTTACAATTTTTTTATTTAGAATATTCTCTTGCATCACTTTCTTATTTTACAGCAATCAAGAAAAGAAAGACTTCGTTTATTTCCAAGCAAAGCAACCGTCCGATATTTCTTTCCAAGCACCAATTCCATTTCCTCCCAACGCCGGCGCTTGTAACACAATTTTAATTGTTGTGTGGAGGAGAGTCCAAAGCAGCGTAGTTCGAAAATTGTTAGCACTTTACCCTTTCACTTGATCTTTTATCTTTCTTCCGATATATCCGTAGAACGGACATGCATGTACATTGCAAGTGTGTGTGTGTGTGGACGTTTGTCTGCAACTGCAGTATTTCGTTTACTATTTCCGGTCAGCAGGCGCACACAAAGCCAATGCTACATTTTGGTCAGTGCCATATTCGGCGTGTGGCTGGCATTGAAAGCGCTGTTGAAGATGAGGAAATGGCTTTGGTCAACGCTTAGCTGGTTAGCTGTGTGAGCGTGTGTATATGTACGTGTTTGATTTCTAATTCGTTAAAGCTTCATTTCCGGTTCAGTCAAGCATGCAACCATGACCAAACCAACAACCAAGCGCAATCAAAGTGCTAAACGCCAGTGAGGACGGACGGGCGGCCAGTCTGTTGGTCCAAGAAGCAAAAAAGTTGAGATGTCAGCTGCATGGTGCGGGACTGGTAATGAAATTTTTAGACTACTTTCATTTTGCTGGCAAATTTTCAACGCAGCACTTTGTTCGCTTTTTTCTACTAACAAAATGCGTACTTCTTTCTTTTTCTATATATCTCCTACTCTTTTCGCTATTTGTTGCAAGTCTGATACGCGACGCTTTGGTTTGGTTAGCCCGGTAACCTGCGCGCGCACGCTTTTTGTCATTGACGTCTGATGAGCTATCATTGTTGCTCACTCAGTCGTGTGCCGATTTATTCCTCCTTCCGTCAGACTACCCGGCCCCTTAAGTCACTTGGCTTTTTGTCTACGAAAGCGTGTCTACATTTTAGCTAGCCGGTGACTTTTCGCCTTTACTCCCATGGTTCAATGCCAATGCTCTTCAGCTCTCGTCCGGGTTATAAACATTTTATAACGGACCAGCCTAAATCGCCTTCAACGGCATCCCAACCGAAAGCTTCTGTGCCCTCACAGAAGAGTATGTGCTGCCTCTAAAGGCTTTCGATATCTACCGCTGTGCGTTTTCCTTTAATTTTTGCACTTTTTACATTCCTTTTGTGCTTTTAATTTTCTTTTATGCTCCTTTTAGTGTTCCAACTGCTGACCGTGCAAATTTGTGGTTTTGTTTTACAATTTAAATCAATTTAAAGTTTGCCGCTGCACTGCTTTGGGCTGTTCACTCGGCCCTCCCACTTTTATTTTAATTCTTTAGATTTCATTGTGGTTCAACTTCGTTTCCAACTGTGCTCTTAGTTCTTCCAGATAGCGGCAACTCTGTTTGCCGGAGCTGCAAAGTATAATAAAACGAATGCGCGTTGCGGTGAATTTGCTTAAAGTTCGTTGCAGCGGAAAAAGCTTCCTCATCGGGAAGCCATTTCAAATAGAGCGTATCATACATACATTTCTATTGAATTCGCAGAGGGACATAGTGCTGAAATAGGCATTTAAACTTCAACAGAGGTCACTAAATGAGGGCTGATAAGGCATTCATTTGGCAAACCAAAAGATTCATACTGCGTTGAAAGTAACTTCTGCGCTTTTGTATAAAAACTTCAAATATAATTGCTATTAATAAGTAGAGGAAAGAATAGAAGGAAAATCGTTAAATATAAATCATACTCAGACAGGTATTCATGCAGCAAGAGCTCTGCTATTTCTAACTCTTTAAGTATCGATACCCAATGCTAAGTTACTACTAATAGTAAATTTGAAAAGAGATTCACCCCTTGACTTTTATTCCGTGGTACCCCCATCCTGCGTCAGCATCGTTCCGAACAACTAAACCATCTTCGTGACGACAGCCGAGGCTGCCGTCGCGTTGTGCGGGCTCACCTAAGTAACTTCTATATTGGCTACCATAACAGGGTGGGTGTACCCACCTTGGTCTTTGGTCTTATCTACCGCTGTCCCCTGCATTATTATCATTCCTGTCGTGTCCAGTCTCTCCAGAATAGCCAATCCTATGTGTCGTAAGGCTCGATAAGAGGTCCACCTGTTACAACCCTTGCGAGCATCATCTGGGTAATCGAGACAACCCAAAATGCTGTTTGATGGGGCAAATTAACTCTCTACTGCTCTTATTTTTGCGCGCACTCCGGTGGCTCATAGATATAAGCTATCAGATTTGCGTTTACAAAGCCACAGATACTTCCCGACGTAGCCTATTGTTGGAAAGGCTCCGTTCGTAAACAGCTGAATAAACCTCTTGGCTGTAAATAATGTATTGCCTATACCAAGCTTTAACTTCAGTAAAAATTTAAATTTATTCATGGAACTTGATCCGCGAAATCCAAAGAAACGCTTCATTTTAAAATACATTTCGTTACAGAAGGTCAGCGTTCTTAATAATTCTTCACACGTTATTATCGATTCCTCAATTTCATGGATATATTTTCCATAAACAAGTCGGCTTTAATTCGTTCTAGTGAATTAATTGATAGTTCACAATATTTCATCATGGAAAAATATACGGATTAACAACGTTTACAGATTATTCAATTTTGTTATCAATTTAGTCGTTCTCCAATTGAATCTTTTTGGTCGTAATAATCGTCCACCTGTGCTTGCCATTCGTCGAACTGTTGAAAATTTGGAGTGTCCATTTTTTTACGTAATGTTCAAGTCCCGTTCAGGCTAGTGTGGCTGAAGCCCGCAATTTCTCGATTCCAAGACGTGATCAAGGATTGTGACTATCTCAAACCACAACCTGGCGGATTTTGAGAAAGGATTTGGGCATGCATCTGATTAAATTGTTGTCTCTCAAGAACAGAAGCCATTGGACCACCATAAACGTCGTGAATTTGCTGATTTTTCCTTCAAACTTTTTGAAAACGATAACGATTTGTTTAGCCCTTTCTCTACCGTACTATACGCTGCGATGTTACAATATTTAAAAAAATATGAAATAAATATAATCTTCTCAAAGAGGAAAATTAAAAAATTGTTTGTGTCCTTCGGAAGGAATATATGTCTTGGGATAATTTGTCCCACTGGACTATTTAGATGGTATTAAGTGGGACCATATATGCCATTGGTATAATTTTTTGACAATAATAAAATGAAATTTGTATTTGTATCTTCAATTATGTGATCAACTCTTACTGGTATATAGTATGATCTTCCACTTTTAGCATTTTTTTTCTTTTCTTGACCTGTGTCCTTTTGTTGTGAATGTACTTTTGACTTTTATCCCAACTCTTCCGTGCGCAATGAGCTATTCAGGGAGAGGAACAATAAAGTCTTTCAGTTGAATATTTTTATGGATATTTTCCTAATAAACAATATTGGCATTTACAAGAGATGCCACGAGGAGCTTCAAGAACTTAGCGCCACCATTTGATCGATTTTCTGTTCTGTTCATAAGTTTTAACCTTTTAATAAGATATGTCAACTTCTCCCATATTTTCATTATAGAAAGACAATGCTTTATGCAGTTAGTAGCAACCCTTGAACCACTTTTCTGTTTTCTGAAGACGGCGGATATTGTAGAACTATGACAATTACTCATAGCTACCATCATACTTTGCTAATATGATGGTTGGCAAGTTCTTTCTATTTTGTATACATGTTCCCAAGCAGGCAAAGGGCAAGGTTTTCAACAGATTAAATGAGGTGAAAAAACGATCGAAACCAAAACAGTGTCTAGGTCACGAACAGTTTTGCAGAATTTAAAAAACGATTTTGTCCCTAAAAGTTCCAGTTAATGTTGAGATTTTCTCTTTGCCAGCGTAAATATTAAAATCGTACGTATATCCACTTTTACAGTCACACCTTTGCCAAGTTTTAATGTCACGTTTAGTCGGCTTCAACCAACGATACTGCTTATGAGAAGATCGATCAGAATGGGATCAACGTCGGCAGTGATAGAAAAGCGAAGACCAAACATAACTGAAGGTTCTCTTCATCCTATGTACTGGAAGATTGAAACTTTCATTGGACAACACTATTGCATTATCAATGTCCTCAGCTTCATCAGCCTCGCACAGAGGCTCGTTTATTTCGTTTTCGGAATTTGGAATATACTCTGAGTCAGATGCACTAAAGTCGCTTAAGTCAAATGTCTCTAGAACTGAAAGACATAAATTCTATGACTATTTCCATTTCGGAAATGTATACCAAAGGAAATATAACTATGTCCTGTTTATTTCAATTATACAAATCCAATGAAATATACAACTTACGGCACATCATTGGGAACTCACCTTATTATAATGAAAATAACCTATTTTATTCACTTAAATTGATTTAATAAACAGAAACACTTTACAATTATGTAAACACGTACACATTCAATGAAGGTTGCTATAGATTAATTGCAATGAAAGGCAGTCCACGTACTGAATAAATGAAAATCAGCTGATATTGTACGAAAAATACTCTACTCTACCTTTTCCAACAATATGAGCTGTATTTTTGACGACTTTATAAATTTCTCTTGGTCTTGATCCACATGGTAATAAAAGAGTTAAGAAAACAATCTTCTCCGATTAGGCTCACTTTCAGCTGAGTGGTGCGATAAATAAACAAAACTGTCGATTCTGATGCGATGAAATTTCACAAATTTTCCATGAACAACCATTACATTCACCTAATTTGACAGTTTTTTGCGGTTTTTGGTCTGGTGGAATCATTGGTTCCTACAATCTGGTTCCAACAAGACGTGGCTACATGCCAACACAGCCTTCAAGAAGTTGTGATTAACACTATTAGACTACTTTTTGAAGTCATTGGGCTTTAGCAACAAACCAGACTCGCTTCAAGCTTTAGAAGTCAATATTGAACGTGTTGTTCATGATACATATACGACTTGATTTAGTGGCAAAAGCCTTAGAAAATTGGGTTCATCGAATAAATATTGAATGACCGGAGCCATTCTAAAAATGAAACTCGTACTTTTCTCGCTTTTATATATGGGGCCAGGAATAATGGAAAAACCATATTATAAGAAAATATAAAAGAATTTCAGGTAATATTTAGAAATATTTTTATTTTGAAAGTAAAGAGAGTTTATGTGTTTATATTACTTTGAAATTATGATCGATTCTGTCTAACAGCAGCCTTCAGATATTACCATCTTCTGAGTTTGTATTTGTTAAGAAATATACTTTCCAGTCGATCAGTCCGTAAGAGAGTCTTAAAACCATGTGTATCGGCACTGCAATTCATATTTTTGTATGCTGCAAGAGTATGCTTTGGTAAATTGAAAAAATACAAGTCTACCGTTTATGCTTAAAAATCATTTGAGAGCTAGATGTTCTTAAATAGCATTAGCCTAATAGAGTCTGAATTATTAATTTCATAAGTACGTATAAAAAAGAAAAAAATAGAGTATTAACCCAAGAAAACGTGAAGATACCAGTTATATACAGGCATTATGTTCATTATTATTAGTTTAAGTCGTCGGGAATATGACAAAAGTCGGCATATGGCAGGGCGTATTTATAAAAATTAAGTATCGGCTACACAAAACCAGAAAGACTCCCGAAACAAGTGAAGAGAATAAAGTCAGCCGTTCTACTGTTACCATCTCATTCCCCCTACGGATAGGAGGAAGAATATACCCTTGGTAAGGCATGATTGTCGTCCATATCCATATGCACTATGTCTGTCAATCAGGCCTGTTTTGAAATGTAAGCATAGTCTATGTCAGAAATAGTGCTAAAATACTCAGCTTGAAATGATATTATAGACTTTATATTAATTTCTAATACAAAGGCATTTGTTGTTCAAGCGACAAATGTCACCAGTCATTGAGTTTTGGGGGCTCAACTGGTAGCAGCAAAAGCTACAAAGTTTCACCAGAGACTTAAACCTGGTACCACGGGGAGCAGTTAGCCCTTGAAGTTTATTCAAATCTGCTTATTGCTTTGGCCACTTGTGGAGATTCGTGGTGGCTGTGATTTGAATGCAGACAGGGTTGAAAAATTTCAGTCCAATGTGGGGAGTCGCATTGCGGCTGGGTGCCGGACCCAAAGTACGACAGAGGTTTTAGGCCGGCCTCTTACCCGACCAAGGCGGCTAAGGTGTCCCTATCCACCTGAACCAATTGGAACCAAGGTATAAGTGCAGAATGCATTCATACTTTGGTTTACCAAGGTATGAGTGCTGAATGCATTTGTGCTTTGGGGCGCTGATCAACGCATTGTATTGATGTATGTGCTTCTAGAAAGCACCGTGAGGTTAGGCCGTCGCCGGCACGTACTTACGTAAATGACAACGGACTCTGTCACCATCTGATATGAATACTTTTTGACATATGACCTTCTTTTCATGTAGAAACGGTAAATATTCTAGAATCAGCAGATTACTTAGTCACGAATTTCAATCATCTCATTTCATAACTCTTGCAACTTCTTTCCATCTTCTCACTTACTGCTACATACCGCCTACACGCCTGTCGTTACCAACACAATAGCGGTAAAATGCGCACAATCAATAACGCATAGATATGAAATTCAATTATGGACAGACATTGAATAGACTTTTCGTGTGCTCATCCATATGGAAAGTTTTTATTTGGCACAAGGAAAAAGAAATTCACACGCTGTCGCCCGCAGATAACACCGATCCTAGGGCAAAAAATTGACCATAGTCTGCACAAAATTTAGCGTATTGTGGCAGCCACAAAAGTTCCACACGTACGCCTAAAACTATCGCCGAAATCAATGATATTCAAAAGATGCGGCAGCAGCCAAAATCTAACAAGGCGAGAATAGGAGAAAATGCGGAATTACAACTGGTAAGTGGCACGAAGCAAATGAAACGAAAGAAATGCAATAAACCAGTTTTGTACAAACCAAAACTACGCCATTGACTGCGGCAACTAAGGGCGACGTGTGCAGTGAAAGTGTCAACTGGACGAATTTTTCTTCTACACTTTTCCCTTTTGTTTTTGCATACATACATATGCGCAGAAGGTCTTTAGAAAATTGTCTGCTTTTGTGCCCAAGAAAAAAACTCCAACAACAACAAGCTGAGCGAATCAACTATGTAACATGGCTGAGGGGAAAAACCGCAAGCGAAGCACCAGTGTCCGGCTGCTGAGTAGCTGCACGGCTGCTGGCTAAGTAACTTGTAAGCAGTGACATCGATCCGACGCGCAGCGCTCGAGCGTGCGATACTCGTGCTGCTGGTGGTAATGATGTTTCCATTGGCTGTTGCTGGTATTCTCAAGCGGCCGGCCTGCGTGTTGGCTGCTGGACGTTGCGCACGTGTTTGACATTTCTGATTAGTTGCTCGCTGGGGTGAGAATGAGTTGACAAAATATTCACTGCTTTAGTTTTCTCCTACTCCAAGTACTTTCAAGTTGGTTAGTAAGTTTTTCTTGAACTTAGCACTTCTTCCACTCCTCTCTACTGAGTTGCCTTTCTTCCACTTCTTGCCGCCAAACCGCAATTATTTGCTATTGAATACAAATGTCGAATTTGACGGTTATCTGCGGTTTGCATTTGCCTCACTCACAGAAGCATTTATATAATAATAGTAGTAATAAATAACTGTACATATGTATGTATGTTTATGTTTTTATAGTATATGAAGTAAGAAGTAATTTGAAAAAAATAAATATAAATGATTTTTATTTATTACAGACATTTGTTATGTGACAATGCCCTTAATAATATGACGAAATTTATTTATTCTTAGAAAAACTGTAAACTAGTATTTTGCAAATCTTTGTAAAGTCACGGTACATATTCATACTCACTTGTCAATATCTGATTACTTTCGAAGCAATGGTGGATTTAGCGATATATAGTGTAGAATTAGTATAGAGGATACATCTCTGCTCAAACTTTTTTTAAATAAAGTATTGAGAAGTGAACCTTCATGATGATAAAATTTAGTAAATATTATTGAAACGAATGATTCATGCATCGCTTTTAACGACGGTGACATCTGGTATAAAGCCCTCATGTTAGCGTTAGAGCACCCACTACCTAATTTTCGAATTGGCTTTAAGACTTCATCTCCAAACTAAGCTTTGGACCTTTGAATTTTATGCACTTTATAAGTTTTCATTTGAACGCGTTTTGTGGTCCTAGTAGTGGTCCGACTTTGCATACATCTAGGAACCTTACTTTTTTGCCAAGAAGCACTTGTACCAAGTTTCATAATATATCTTCGTTTTTACTCAACTTATCGCTTGCACAACCGACAGACGGACGGACAGACAATCACTCAGATATTAAGTCGTTTCATCACTGTATATATAACCTTATATCTAGCTCGATTATTTTGAGGTCATACAACCATATTGCAAGAGTATAAAAACTGAGTATTCTGTCTACCCAATAAGTACCTAAATACTCTCTTTTTAGTTCAATTACTTTAGATAATAGTTTAAAAACAATTTATTTTATATAAACGAGTTATTTAATTTTGTTACTGCTTCCTCCCACTGCCTCATTTAGGTGAAAAAATTCCATCAACTTCATTCATAAAAACCAAATAGAGAAATCCACTTTGGTGAGAGCGCCCGCAAAATGTGTTGCATTTGTAAAAAATCAAAGAATTTTAAAAGAATTTCGACAGTATTTGTAAAAGTAAGTTATCGACATGAAATATAAAAGAGCTAGGTGAATAAAATTTTCAACTATTATTTTTTGTTTTATGAAAACAATTTTTTTATTGAAACCGTAAATCAAAGCTTCAATTTAAAGTAATTTTAAAACCAAAAAGAAATTCATTGATTATACTGGGCTTGTCCGGAAAGTAATAGGACTGATTTTCTTCCGCCGCCACTATACTTCGGGGCCGGTGCGCATTTCCGACTGCATTCGGTAGAGAACTTTCCTAGCTAACGAACGATCAGCTGGTCCGTTGTCTCCGAGCATCTGGAGAGTTAGGCAAACATTTTCGCGCGACGTGTTTCTGTGAGTGGTACAAGTCAAAAATACAGCGTTCGTTAGAGCAGAGGTAAGCGATTAAGTTCTGTTTGAAACTCGGTAAATCTACGACGGAGACCTTTGATATGATCAAGCAGTCTTACACAAAAGTTGCTTTAGCAAGAAGTGATGTGTTTCGGTGTCACCAGGTCTATTTGGAGACCTGGGAGACCTGGGAGACCTGGTAGAACTGCGGCTTCGACAAATACCGACAATGTGACTCGTGCGCGCAAAGTTTTGAACTCAGCCCGTCGACTAAGTATTCGTTTAATTGCCTAGATGTTAAATTTATCAAAATCTGTGGTTCATGACAATGGGACGGAGCACTTGCACATGCGCAAGGTGTGCGCGAAGATGGTCCCAAAAGTGAAGTGCGCCAAGAAAACTTGAACACGTGTAAAAGTGAACCCCAAAGAGGAATGTGGAGGGAGATTATGACGACTGCCCCCGCTAAGATGTAAAAATTGTGCTTCGCGATTTTAACACCAGGGGCGATAAAAAAGGCATCTTTGGTGCAACAGTTGGAAAATTCACTCTTCATGGCGAAACCTCTCCAAATAGATTGAGGCCTATCGAACACAACACGATCCGGGTGAGATAGATGTCGAGAGTTGAAGAGGGAAGTGAAATGCTGGAAAATTCTAGGAAAAGATGTGGCGACTAACGGAGAGTTTCATGACCGCAGCATACTTTTATAGGATCTAAAATGGTGATCTAGTGGCTGATGTTTTGAGCATACTGAAGTAATAAAGAGAATACTTCTACACCCTGCCGAACGGCAGTGAAATTGTAACCAGATGTTAACTGGAGATTGCTAACCTGATTCCCCAATCGATTGAATAGATGTTTCATTGCAAGGCTATGTTTAAATAGCAATTAATCGATGAATTATCGGTCGAGCTTTTCAAATACGGCTGGAAACACTGACAAGGTGTATGCACCAGCTTTTCTGCAGATATGGTCAGATTAAAGTATGGCCGATGATTGGAACCTAAGTGTGCCCTGCCCAATCCACAAAAAGGAGGAAACCACTAACAAGGAGACCATCATCGTATGACTTCTTCAATATATTGCTGGAGAAAATAATAGGAGCTTCAGAGCTAAATAGAGAAGGTAAAATTTTCAATTTTATTTTTAGTTATTTAGTTCTGCTTTCTCAAGACTGGTTAAGGAAGCGAGGCATATGGGTCTGGTTGTGAACGAGGGAAAGTCGAAATATCTCCTGTTATCAAATAAACAGCCTTCGCATTCGTGACTTGGCTCGCAGATAACTGTTGACAGTCATAACTTTGAGGTCGTAGATAAATTGATACATAAGATTTTTAATTCCCAAAATTCTACGTTATCTTAGCTTGTCACAATACGTGTGGTGACAGTTAAATATAAAATAAAAGCGTCCAGTAAGATGACAAACATGGTTTCTTGAGGTCGTTTCGAGTTCCCGAAACTCATATTCTTGCTTTACTACTCTGTGAAACAACATATTTTAGAAAAAACTTCATATAAAGACAAACTATGATTAGTTGTTGCTCAAAAAATGCACTTTTGATGGAGATAGTTACTGATATTCGCAACTCTCTGACGAATCACAAAACGAAAACCCTATCATACAGTAAGTGATCAGTTGGACACGTCATGGGTATATACTCCAGATATTACCCACACTAACAAGTTGCAGTATCTAACACGTTTTATCACTCTATATATACATACATAGTAACTGTTCACATTTGGATAGTTTTATATGAGGCGTTAATATCCTCAATATTCTGAGTGAGTCCCTTTGCTCTTTAAAGAGTAATATTCAAATTATAAATGAAAGAGATCGCAAAGTAAACATCCACTTTGCTCAATGACCCCATAAACTTGTTCACAGCAGCAGCTGTAGTTTGTTAATACCGCAATGCAGCGCATAAAGCAGCCGCACTACTTAAACTTCGGTAAACATGCTTAATTATTCCATTAAAGAATTTCTTTGCTGCTTTGTTTTTCTCTTCTTCTTTTTCTCCAACAAAATTCAACTTCAGAAATTTCTTATGCGACCGCTTGCATTCAAAAGCCACCGCATACTTGCTTGCACCCCGCATCAACATTTGCCGGCTCTTCACTTTCCAAATGCAGACATTGGTGCATAGAATGATGTCCTGTCCTTTCTCTTGAGATGCTGGCGATGCGGTGTATTGGGCGGAGCGCTTGAACCGAAACTCGCCAAAGTTCAATTAAAACTTCTGCCACTTTGCTTTGACAAAAATTCCACCAGCTAGTGCAAAGGGAGCGGTGAGAAAGCGAGTGTCCCGCTTCAAATCGACGATGGGTGAGCCTGTGTACGAGGATATGCCATGAAAATGCATTTTTTGTGGGGTGACCGAGCGGCAGGGTTAAGTGCAGTTGAGGGAGTTAAAAGCGAAAGACGGTGCAATCAGGCAAAGTCTTGGTGTGCGGCAGCAAAGTCAATTGAAGGTGCCAACTTGGCGCAAGTATGAAACCGCCACGGATAGCTACCGTACGGAGAGCAGCGACTATTTTAGTTTTGTCTCCGAAGATCGAGTGGTTGGGTACATTATTGGCAGCAGTCATCATCATCGCTGACATTATGATCCGGTGAATGCGCATTGTTGTTATACATGGCAAATTCTGATAACATACAGAGGTGTAGGTAAACGGTAGTATGTGTGTCTGTTATACCTGATTCCAATTGCTGGCGTTGACAGCAAGGAGAATGCAATGTCAATATGGCAGACAACGCAAAATTATGAAAAAAAATATATAACGGAAATTGCAGAAGATTGCAAAGTAAATGAAGCTGAAAAAAGTACATAAAGAATATGCAAAAATTCAGATAGACACCTCGTCTTGCTGGTTACGTTTGTGGCGCGGTTTTAGCAACTAGGGGCCCGCATTAAGCACGCATAGCGCGTACTTCGCCACTAATTTGAATATTTTATTTAAGTAAAATACCACAAAAAATGTACAATCCAACTCAAACTACCATAGTTATGCTCTAACACAGGAAATGAGATGTTCTAGATGAGCAGAGAACAGTGGACATGAGCGGTAATACTCCTGCTCATAGTTAAGTACAAAAAAATATAACTGCTACAACTACACGGTCGGCTAGAAATTGGACCGAACCATGTTTCCTGCTTTTGAGTTAAAAGTAAAAATACCATATCAACGACTTTTGAAATCGCGCTCTAAGAGGTCAAAGTCGGTTTTTCGAAAAAAATCTTTTGTAAAATAATGATTAGATTATGGACTTACTCTCTACAAATACCCGGAAAAAAGTCTATCCTTCCATGTATTGTTACTATGACTTTTTTGATGCTGTGAGTAGGTAGGTAGGGTGAATATTTGACGAAGCACCTAGGTCTTTAGAAACTTTGTGAAACCACTCTTTTCACTCTATTGTGTCCTCTCTGAACTATCAAGTGCTTTTGATGATGTTCATCAATATAAAAAGTTTTATTTGTACATACAACTTGTGAGACATCGCCAAGAAACTCTCGACCGCTAGTTGCGGTGCTTTTCCTATACACAGCCTTACATTCGCATTGAAAATGTTCTATAGTGTTTTCTTCTTCTACGTCTACAGAGCTCCTATAATAACCGTAACAAGCAGCTTGAGCATTTATTCTCTCTTTATCCGAGACTAATTGTAAAGTGGTGTCTAATCTGGCTAGTTCATCTGCTTAACAGTTACCTCTATTTTAACTGTGTCCTGGAATCCATTACGCGTTTATCATGAAGTAGGATGTTAGTCTCTCTTGAAGATCAAAGCATTCTTTCGCTATTTAGGGTTGTCACTTTTGGCTCATTTAGCGCTGGATACGTCACTTTGATGCACTATCGTCGGACTTCTACTTCCTTTCGCTTTGAGTTTAAGTAGTATTCTCTTCGCTATTTGATGCTGTGATCATTCTGCTCATAAGCGTCAATCGTGTTTACAGTAATCGTGCTTATTTCTATATTTTTGAAAGCTCCTTCTATGTCAAAAAAAAAGCCGCCATTGTGTACTGTTTGTGATTTTGTGCCTTTCAAATAATATTTATCACTTCGTGTAGAGCGGTTTTTGTTGATCGACTTTTTATGTATGTATGTATGTTGCGCGTTCGACAACGTACCCGCTGGGATTAGTTTCATGTGCAAGTTCATTAGCCTTTATAGAACCTTCAGTCTGAAGAATGTTAGGCTTTTGGGTCGAAAATCGTTTGTGTTACCGAGTGTTCTTCTTCTCGGTTTAAGGAGGATCGCCACTTCGACTCTACACCACCCCTTTGGGATATAAGGCCTTGGGATGCTGGCCTTTTAACTATAGGTTCTGTAGAATTATGAGAATAATCCGATCCGGACCCGCCGCTTAGTGGCAAGAAGCTGTTTATAGCCTATATAATTTTCTTCTTGCTTACTATGTGGTCGAATCGGTACATCGTATTTGCATATATGTCAAATTGTATCTCCACAATGGTTTGCTGACTACCAGGGAAGTGTGTTTCTAAGAGTTCCTCTAGATATTCGTCAGCATAGGAAGTCAAGATTCTTTGCAGCCTTCTATCGATATGCAGAAAGATTGCCAAGAGTCTGCCTTTGATTTCCTAATTGCTTTTTTATTTTCTTTAAGCTACTTTTTCAAAATCAAAAATTTTTCCATTCTTGAGAAAATAAAAGTGAGCTTATCATACCTATTACATATACTTAGATTACTGCTTAAAATAAATTGCAATAGTGAGTCACCCTTGGAGTTTGTGTTGATGCTTTCCTATGCGGTATATCTCACATTGGCATCACATCCTATTAGGATATGCTCCCTTCTCTTCTCCTCTGTTAATCTTACTAGGAATGTAACTGTCAGGTCCCTGTCGCGGGGTATGTAAGACGACACCAGAAAGAAGTTACCACCCTCCTGGTCTGCCCTTAAAACCGTATTATCTGCTGTTTAACCCTTTGATCACGGCCTTGCCTTGCTATTAGTGCACTGTGCTGCTATTGATTGGATTTCTTTGGCAGAATTCTCATCGCTTCGTTCTGTGAACGATTTCTTTTCCGCAATACACTATGCTTGTTGGTTTCAATGGGAGTTTTTGATTTTCTCTTTCGGAAGCTATCGTACTCCTTCCCTATATATTTTTGGCGCTTTAATTGCCCTTCGTCAATTGAGGTGCCAGCTTCCTGGTCTTTGACATCTAGCCCATTAGACTGTCCTCTGGTACCAGCCTTTCCTCAGCTGATTAGGTTTTATTTCTCTTTTTAGGATTTCGGTTGTTTTTGTTTTTTTTTTTTTAAGTCCATTTGTACCACCGACCTCGTCCAGGCATCAGAAGAAACCGTTCGCGATTAACTCGCCATCTGACCATACGAGGGCCTCTATATATATTTCTGGCCTAATAATGAAAATAGGAATACTTATCAACGAAAATGGTTTTATTGTTTTTCAAAATATTCTCCATCAAGATTTGTACACTTTTGCATGCGCTCAAACCAATTTTCGAAGCACTTTTTCCACTCCGATTGAGACACCTCCAAAACATGGTTTTTGAATGCTTCAACAGCATCTTCTGGTGACGAAAATCGTTGACCACGCACTATTTTCTTGATGTGTGGGAATAAAAAGAAGTCATTGGATGCTAAGTCAGGGCTGTACGGCGGATGACCCATCAATTCGACGTTTTCGCCGGTCAAAAAGACGCTGGTTTGAGCCGATGTGTGAGAGCTCGCATTGTCATGGTGCACAATGATTCGTCTTCTCTTGTTCGTTTTCCGAATTTCTCGGAAGACTTCAGGCAAACAAATGGTGGTGTACCACTCAGAATTGAGCGTCCTACGTTGCTCAAGCGGAACAGTCGCCACATGACCAGTTTTGCCGAAGAAACAGGCGACCATTTGCTTCGAAGTGCTTCTTCCACGAACAACTTTCATTGGATTTGGCTCGTCTTGGAAGAACCACACGGTCGATTGCTGTTTTGTTTCGGGCTCATACACATAGATCCATGATTCGTCACCTGTGACGATCTTATAAACGTCTTTTGAAGCACCGCGATCGTTTTTTTTCAGCATTTCTTTACACCAATCCACACGAGCCTTTTTTTGTGCGATTGTCAAATTGTGCGGGATCCAACGAGAACAAACCTTTTTTACGGCCAGGTGTTCATGCAATATCGAATGTATGCTGGTGGGAGAAATGCATAGGCATGCCTCCATCTGAAGGTATGTTACATGACGGTCTTGCATTATCAGTTCACGTACGGCATCGATGTTTTCTGGCACAACGGCTTTTTTTGGACTTCACGGAATTCGTCTTTGAGCGAGAGGCGGCCACGATTGAATTCGTTGTACCAGTTTTTCACAGTGCTTTAGGATGGTGCTTCATAGCCATACAAAGATTTTAGTTCACCGATGCACTCTTGTCGTGATAATCCACGTCGAAAGTTGTGAAAAATGATCGCACGAAAATGTTCACGAGTTAATTCCATTTTTTGGCTGAGATGAATTTTTTAATTCCCTGTAAATAAAACAATTCATTATTCGTGAGAAATTGTCGCTTGCACTTCTTTTAACTTGCTATAAATGCCATCTTTCGGTATTTTTAAAAATCGCTTCCATAAGTAAAGTAAAAGAAATCTGTCGGCCGAAACTAACTAGTATCCCATCAAATAAATACACTTCTTTTCTAAACAGCAAATATTATATACATGTGTATAACTGCTCTTTCAAAATCGCCACACTGTCCTAAGTCCTAAGCAGCTGGAGTCGTGAACAATGTTCGGCATTGCAGCCAAGTGCCGCAAATTGCAATAAAAACAACTATAGCAAATAGTTACCTTAAGATTGCTAACACCTGGACGCGGGTAAAGTTTCGCTTTGGCAATTTCTATCATCAGCCTCAAAAGCGCTGATAGATGAACGTGTGCTGAACGTTGATGTGATACATGTAAACGCCGGCATCATAATTTTTGCAATATCCATATTGCCGTCTAGCCGCCTAGTACCTTCAGCGAATCTCAAGGACTACTTCATGCAACTCCTACAGCCGACTGCGGGAGCGCCTGGGTTGCATACTACAGCATGGAATTTTGTGGTCTGCACATTGGCTCATAAATTACGCGGTGCAAGCAACGACTTTTTAACATTTCATCAACGTCTTAGCGAAAGTATGAAAACCCCCAAGCAACCTAAGGAGTGTGAACAACAAATACAACTTTGAAATCAGTAATTTGAAACTCGCTCAATGTCATTAGCAGCAAGCGTATTATCAGCATTACGTTAAATTTTACACCACCAGCTCATAAAGAACATATATAGGAGCATGCTATAAGGTTCCACACACATCTGTGTGTGCAGGCATGTAGAACCGCATTCTTGCCCGTCTCGAAAAATTTGAGGTGCGCTTCTTTACATAAAAAAAGAAAAGGGAAAAAAAATTAAATATACTTATGTTCACATTCATATTAGTTATGTGTGAAATGTCAAAATGGCTGTCACACGCGCTGCGCGCCGCTCCACGGCTCATAATAAACGCGTTCCTCAAGTTCCACCTCGGAAATTTACAGCGCCAACCCGCTTCAGCGCTTTCATTTCATCGTCGACACCGGCGCCGTGGTTTCCCGCCAACACCTGGCAACCAGCGTCCTCCAAGCACACAAACCTACACATGTTACCCATGTATGTCAACTCCTGGCTCCCCAGAAAGTCAACAGTTCCAACGTCACGCTATCACAACAAATCCTCAGCAGCGTCGAGCGTTCGGCACGACACGCCATTAGCGGTGTGTCAGCTGTGGTGGCACTTGTGGCGTCGAGAATTGTGAAACGGGAAGCAGTCAGTAGCATTCGTTGGACGTTTGGGTTGAAAGCTGAGTGTGGTGCACTGTGGTGGCTCCGCGTTGAGGCAGCTGTAGACGTATCACCGAAAGTTGGTGTGTGTGTAGTTGTCAGCGAGATAATTGTGGAAATAGCTAGTGAAAATGCTTTTAATGCATTCTTTATGAGGTAACAAACGAACAAACGTCTGGCGCTATTTAATATGGGAGCAGTGTTATACATACATACGTCGGCAGGAAGGAAAAAATTGTGCAACTTTTTTTCATTGATGATTTTATGAAAATTCAAATTTTAATATAATTTGATTTGCTCTTCATAGTAAGTCTCTGGCGTAATAATAAAAATTATAGAATAATCTTAAAGCACTAATATACAGTTCAGTTTGGAAATACTATAGTTTAGTCTTGGACTCTGATATGGACAGAATGTTTATAGGTAAAAATATCCGCCGATCGAGGCTATTTTCAAAATAAGCCTTCTAATAATTATATTATCACATAATCGACTTTATTTAATAACACTGAAAAAAATTATATGGTCTGTACAGATCTACAACAACAAAATGTTTTTATTGCCCTGGATAGCTTAGCAAATGTTTAAGCTTTCAAGTGTCCAGATTACGACTGTATACATGAGTATATTGGTTGGTTCTTGGTTTTAAGATAATATTTGGATAAACTTCGGCTTGTTAGTAATACAAATTTAGTTTCCCCAGTCATGATTAGTGCTTTGCGCACCTTTTCCGCCCATACAATTGTCACATGATCTTTATTCTCAGACTCCTTACAGAATATATGTGGGAAATTGGGCGGAGCGTTTAAGGGGTTTATTAAGAATCAGACGTGGAGGTATCTAGAATTACAGTCTACAAAATGTCTGGTATAACTCCATAGAAATTCCGCTTTCGTTTCAAAATTACTTTGCATGAACTGCCTGTACACAGGAACAGTGATGTCGTCTAGTCTACCGATGAATATGAATAAGATGTAAAATTGTTAACAAGAAAATTATAAAGAAGTAACTCATAAACGACTTTGGTAAAGGTATAAAATATGTTTTCTACATTTGTATCTCTATTTTGATGCATCCTAAATTTTCAAAACTAAAGTGATAATATATAACAGGTCAATTGAAAAGTCCCGGATTCATCGATTTTTTCAGCAATAGGTCGACCAGAAAGAGGTGCACCTTTAACATCAAAATTTCCAGAACGGAAGCGAGCGAACCATTGTTGTGCTATACGAACTGATACTATAACACCGTCTCCGTAAACTTCACAAATTTCATTGGTGGATTGCGTGGCATTCTTCCCTTTTTTACACAAAAATTTCAAAATATAGCAAATTTCTTCAATATTTTCGCTCATTTCACATCACTTCCACGAAGTTAACTTTTTGGCTAAATGAAGCTTAAAATCCCACCTTTTCACACTTTATGGTATGGCACAATCTGATTGGTAGCACTGGAGGTATACGACTGCAACGACATGTTTTGACAAAATACGAAAAGACTTTTTCGACTGCCAAATATATTAGGGATTTGGAGGCTGAAACAAGGTCACTTACCGATATTCGGTGTATGTTCTGTTAGAATACCGAAAATCATTTCGGAATTAAACTCGTCCTAAATTTTTTACGATATCGTAATTTTTACTACAGTTGTCAAGAGGGACAATCCTTCGGAATTCAACTTATCGCGTCATCCTGATTACATCTATATCGATTAGTTTTAAGTGATACAAGCAGCCGTTACGTGAACTATGCTATTACTTGTATCATTTACATTGTAGCAACAGTATAAAAGCGTTAACATAGGTTGCACCGAAGCCATAATACACTTTGCTAATACAAAATGTTTTGTTTAAAAACTTGATTTTGATCATTCGGTTCGTATGACAGTTATATGCAGGTTCGGATCCAGAGTAGAATTTTGGTGGGGAACTACATATATAATTTTGTACTTGTAACTCAAAGTCTTTTTCTCCGCGCAATGTCATTTATGATGGAAACAATGCATAACTTTTAATTTTTGGGGGGACGTTGGGGTAGCTCTCCGTAGTTCCCCTCCCGAGGATTAGCGCCTGGTTATATGTATATGCTACAGTTATCCGATCTGAACAATTTCCTCGGAAAATATATGGATGCCTTGGATAATAATTTATGCCAAGTTTCGTGAAGATACATTGACAAATACAAGAGTTTTCCTTACAAGGACTTGAGTTTGATCTTTCAATGTGTACGACAGCTACATATATGCTATAGTAGTCCGATATATTAGTATTCTGATAAATATACAACTAACTAGAGAGACTAGTGTATGTACATACAGACAACAAGACAGAAGCCAAATAAACCAGCGGGAGAACTCAGCTCATATCGACCACTCTGTATTCTGGATAAGATTGGCAAGATACTAGAGCGGCTAACCTGTGAACGATTAGAGCTGCATTTAGAAAAAGAGATAAGAAAAGTCTGTTCAACAACCGGTATGTATTACGTAAGCAAAGATCAACCACTGATGTGATCAAGAAACTTACCGACATAGCTAACAGGGCAATAGAGGATACCAGATGGCTGTAAGGTACGAAGGAATACTGCGCAGTAGTCACGTTTGACGTTAAAAACGCGTTTAACTCGGCATACTGGATCCATATTATAAGTGCAGTAGAACGTAATGAAACCCCGACTTACTTGGTTAAGATTATATCTAGCTACCTGTCCGAACGGCTGATACTGTATAATACGAACGACGGACAAAAAAAGTATGCGGTAACGGGCGAAGTTCCACAAGGTTCTGTGTTTGGCCCATTGTTGTGAAACGTATTGTATGATGATACAGCGGATGATATTGCTATAACCGTAGTGGCAAAAGAACTTGGCCAACTAGAAGACCTCTGTAATCATGCGGCGACGACGATCAAAGATTAGCTCGCGGCAACAAACCTCCATTTCGCTGGACAAAAACAGAAGCTGTGCTGATTACAAGTAGAAAAAAAACGGAAGACATCAAATTAAATATCAACTGTCGTAGTATCATGATACAGAAGTCGCTGAAGTATCTAGGAGTACTGATAGACTCAGACAATAGGCTCAGCTACAAGGCGCACATCGAAAAGACATGTAAGAAAGCAGCTTGTGCAACGGCCGCTCTAGCAAGAATAATGGACAACATTGGTGAACCAAGCCAAATTAGGCGTCTGCTATTGGCCAAGGTGATGTAATCAATTCTAAAATACGCGGCGCCCTTATGGGAACCAGCACCACAGCAAAAGACGTATGCTAAGAAAGCGAAGTTTGAAATGCGGTTCAGTGCCACTAGGGTCACGTGTGTATTTCGTACGGTATCCCACGAAGCGGTTGCAATTTTAGCAGGCATCATGTCACCAGAGACAATGCCATGGAACTCAAAAGAGTACTGCGACAGGTCTACAAGACTGGGCAGGCGACTAAAGGCTGAAGACCGGAAGGATAAAAGGCAAACAAGCCTCAATGAGTGGCAAAAACTATGGGATGCAGCTACGACGGAGAGATTGACTTACAGGCTATTTAGAAGCGTTCAAGAAACAGATTTCTACCTGACACAGTTTTTGACGAGGCACGGGTGTAGAGAGAGTATCTCTATAAATATGAACATTTTTCTGCCGATGGTATGAAAAGGAGAGAACCGATCTACAGAAATTGACAACGGAACGAGTGACATCTTATAACATAGTGCGATTTATGACTGAATCGAAACAAGAGTGGGATAGTCTGAGAGCGTGGTTTGCTATAGTTCTGAAAGAGCTAAAAAGGAAAGAGTCGCAAGAAATCAGAAGTATGACTGAGAATGGCGTGACTGGACGGGCCGTGGAGCAAATAAACAATCAAAGACAATGGAGTTAAGGGTTTAGTACGTAGGCGTATTGGTCTCCGCTTCAGCAGTGCATACCGTCCGGAAAAAGTACGGTTTCTTTCGAAGATTCCCCCTCCAAAAAAAACAAAAACAGACAGCCGAACATGACTAATTCGTCTCACCTTGTCACGATCATATACATATATACTTTATAGGGTACCCTTTTGAGTGTTACCAGCATCGTGGAAAATCTAAAATATATCCCGTTCAGGATATACAGATCGAAATGGAGATCGATACAACGAAGTCGTAATTTTCTGAGGTTGACGAACAGTACATACTAAAGAAAACGAACGAATAAAAATTATGTATTTTGGAGAATGCCTCAGCTAGATTTCGCTTCCATAGTACGTATTATTTGGAACAATTAGGGAAGTGCGTAAATGTAGCAAACAAGCAACCTAAAACTTTACAAAGGTCAATTAGCGACGACGAAAGCCATTCGACAAAATTAAAACGTGAAGATGGTCAAAGCGTCGCTTTTAATTGAAATGTCGTCATTTTTTTTTTTTGACATTTCCAATGATTCTGTTGCCTTTGTTGTTGTGTGCCGCACGTGGCGCACTCAGTTATTGTCCATTTGCTGAATGGTCATTGCCGCAGCGGCAACACCACTCAACGGTTTCATTTCATTCATTCATTCATTTTATATCATTTCCGTTTCCGCTGCTATTCATTTGCACACCATTCACCATTAAACCGCTTGAACAACACCGCTAACAATATGCACGGCCATTACCAACAACTCCAAAAACATGCACCAAAGCATCCAACCAGCCACCGTATCGCCAACATCACATCAGCCCAACGTCAATCTCGTAGACAGTGATGGCTGTGCAGCCATCTAGCTAGTCACACGGAGCGTTGTCTCGTAGTCAAAACGTCGAAAATGCGCTGCAAATCTGCATTTCACTTTACTACTCTAAACCTCCCTTTTATCCACCGAAGTGGCAACTACTGGGACCTAGCTTTTAGCCATAGCATCACATTTCCGTTTCTACACTAACACACGCTCGCCGGTTATACCGTTAGACTAGTGCAGCCATTCGTTTATCGTCGTTGTCCCCTCAACCGTAGCTATCGAGCTCTCTACACTTTTCGTACGCTCTTTTACTTCGACTCACACTTTGCTCACAACACTTCCGAGGGTAATTAATTCAAGGACTCGTCTGTTTTAAACGACTTACAACTTGGATTACAATTAGACAAGCGTTCCGTTCGTGCTGCTCTCATTTACAAGTACGCCGACAGTTAGTGATACCACCTGAATACACACACACATCTACAAGTACGTTTAGGGACTTTACTACCTAACATACGTTCGCTCAAATGGCTTGTAGTTGCATAATTTCTGCTTGTGGTTAGTCAAGTTGTGTTTGGAACTCGGTTTTTATTAGAACCTATCAAATATCTAACAATGCTTTGGATTTCTGTAAAATAAAGTGAGTGATATTGGTTAGTACTTCTCGTATAAACACATGAACCTTCGTATCAAAGTCTTCATCAGTTTCCTAAGAAAGTTTGACTCCATGCAAAGCTGCTTGAAATGGGTGGAACATGTCAGTTCTTGAAACAGCACCTATTAAGAAGAATACCTAAAAATCACTTTGCAGTATTATGGCTGAAGGACATTTGATTTCAATTTTGAGAAATGGGTGAATGAAATAACATGGGAGAGTTATCATTCACCTATTTCCCCTGTCGTCTCACGCTAAGAACCAATAGTATTTTCTTTAACTCTGGTGAAAGCATAGGCCCACAACTTTCATTTTGGTTTCTATAATCAGGTATTTTCCGATGATTGATTACTGGCCCAGATTTTCAGGTTCTTTGGGAAGTCTGCCCATTTGAAATGTCCAAAACTTTGTCATTTTATAAAGTCCAATGCGTTATTGAAGGCGATTAGCATAAATGACTTAGGACCACAATGAATTTAATAATACCTCTACCAATCGTCAGTTTCGGACTAGTACTAATTTCCCTCTACGGTTAACTCTTCCTTACTTGGTTTTAACTTATTTTTGTAATCGCCTGAAATCGTACGTAGGTTGCCTTTATATTTTGTTATTACGGAAGAAAAACAAATATTAATCATCGAAAATCTGCATTATTCTTGTAGCAATCGATAAGTGAGAACTCGCATTGTCGTGGTGAAAAGTGATCGGTATTCGGTGGTTGGTTTTCCTGATTTCATGAAAGACACTTAGCACACAAATTGTTGTGTGCGACTTTTTACTGCTCTGTGTTATTTTAGTGGCTTCCCATGGCATCATTTGCTTGGAAGTGCCTCGCAAAACAGCTTTTGTTAGATTCGGCTCATTGTGAAACACCCATACAATCGACTTCTGTTTTATTTCGGGCTTATTCGCATAAGACCATTCTGTATCAGTCACATTATCATAGACATGTTTCTAAGCACCGTTATCTTATTTCTTCTGCAATCGAATGTTCATACAATATTGAATTTACGCCAGTCCCACTAATGCTTATAGTTAGTTGTCTCAATCCCACGATAGGTTACATCACGGTTCTGCAATATCAGTTTGCGCACAGCCCCAAAAGTTTCCTAAACAAGAACTGACTTTGGGCGATCTCCACGAAATTCTTCTTGAGGTGATCTACGACGTCGATGGGATTTGCCATTCCATCGAAAAACACTGCTCCTTGATGGAACTTCTTTGTAAAAACATCGATGCACTGTTGCTGAGATAATCCACGTCGAAAGTAATTCTATTTTTTGGCCGAGGGGAACAATTTAAGTCACAAATAGCGCTCGTCGAAAAGTTCTGAGTACGTATAACATTAAAAATGTCAAACCTTTCGATAAAGTTGTGAGTAACTTAACCCCGAAATATAAAAGGCATTAAATCAGTCTAGAAAGTAGTTATAAGCCTATAAGCGAAAGCAACAGCTACCCTTTGTAGGTTTTTACACTGGGTTGTTGGCGAAAAATTAGCACACTTCACGAATTATTCGTTCGCGCGTTGCTTGTGTAATTTTCATTAGTGTGCGTTGTAAGGAGCCAACGACAATTTTTCCGCCACAAGTAAATATATGCAACACGACAAGAGAACATGCAGTAGCACCCGCGATTGTGGGCCGTAATTGCAAATAAATACCAGTCTCCTCCTCCGCTCTTCGCTCTTCCGTTGCGGTTTCAGCTGGAAATTCATGGCAGCTCTTAATTCACACTCTCATGCCTCTGACACATATTTTTTATTAAATTAATCTACATGTTAATTCTGCTGGTTTTTCTTCCATTTACAGGCGGTTCGCTTCGGCGAACATGAATTCGAATTTTATTTTCATACACGAGCAAAGCGCGTTGCTAAAATGTATTATAGTCTATTCCTTACACATTTGTTGACAACAAAAAAAGGAAACAAAGTATTTCTACATTTTAGTCTGTACATTCATAATACATATATCATATATAATATACTCTATAAAACGATAAGAGTCCTCATTTACCACTATTGATAACACTACATTTTTGGGATTATTGTCTGGGGGGTGAGAAATTCCAAGTCAGGGTGATGGTACTAGGTCAGTAAAGGGTTTGGCGTTCGTATGTGTCAGTTTTTTTATGACCTTTTAAATTTTTTCCTTATCTTGATGTTTTTTCGCTTAGTTGTAGCATTTTGGCAAAAACAAAAAAAAAAAATTACTTGTCGCTCATGTTTTTAGTTAGTATGAATTTCTCGATGACAAGCTGGGGAGTTGCATTTCTTTGATATCATTTTATAAAATGCCTTTTAAAGTTTACAACTTAACCACACTTCAGTTGAAATTTTACACCTTGTTATAAGCGATGTCAACTCAATTTACAAGAAAATCATTTGAGTTAAATTGTCATCGTCTTACTATTCTTTTGTGATCTTAACGTCGACAACTGTACTAAAGCGGTTGTTAACATCAAAAAATGACAACTCTTTGATAATAGTTGTTTTATGGCAGTTCCAGCTTCTCCTCATAGAAAACAGATAAATAAAGTATTACTGAATAATCAGCAATTTCGAACAAATATTTAGAGAAGGCAAGGTTACAATAGCTACAGAAGTTGCCCAATCACATTTAGAATATATGTATAGAAAAACCATGCATTTGTAACTAACTACAACATTTGGTTTTTTGCTATTTCGAATTGCTAAATGAATCGACGGAGTGAAGAAAAATCACTTTGGGCTTCAAGGTTTTTGGTATCGCAAAATATAGTGATCTTAATGTTTACTTTAATATATTTTCACACATTAACTTTAACGAAATCAGATGTTTCGCTATATATAATAACAAGTCCGTTCTTTTCGAATGTATGTTTCTTTATTAATTCAATTCAATTCTTACAACTAGGAAGTTAATAGAATGTATGCGAGCTTAAAACTAATAAGTGCAAATGTTTATTGTTGTTGCTCTAATTATTTAAGAGATAGAGAGAATTTAGTGTTAGGAAAGATTAAAGGAAAGATCAATTAGCAAGTATGGAAATTATCAAAAGATATATGAAAGGATAATTAAGACAACTATTTTTATACCCTGAACAGGGTATATTAAGTTTGTCACGAAGTTTGTAACACCCAGAAGGAATCGTCGGAGACCCTATAAAGTATATATGTAAATGATCAGTATGTCGAGCTGAGTCGATTTAAGCATGTCCGTCTGTCTGTCTGTCTGTATATATACGAACTAGCCCCTCAGTTTTTTAATATATCGTTTTGAAATTTTGCAAACGTCGTACTACTTCTTCAAGAAGCTGCTCGTTGTCGGAACGGCCGATATCGGACCACCTGTAGCATATGGCTGCCATGCGAAGCTTCGAACGATCGGAATCAAAGTGACTTGTATGGAAAACTTTCACGTTAACAATGTGTCTTTCGCAGTCTGGCATGAGTTATTGTTTTTAAAAAGCATGTAATATCTGAAGAAATTGTTCAGATCGGCTTTACCTATAGCATATAGCCGCCATGCAAACTGAACACATGGTGCTAACGAGAAACCGAACCTCGTGAAGGCATTTAGCTTCGGTGCGGCTCGAAAGTTAACTGCGTTTTTCTTGTTTGAAACGAATTCAGAGATATCGGAAAACTTTCATCAAAAGCTTCACAGATTTTGTACAGATTTTCAGTGTTTGAGAAAAGTGAGGCATGAAGGAAAGTTTAAGTGTTCTGGTAACCATAAAAGTACAAAATTATGAAGAAATTTCTGCAAACAGTGTTGACAAACTTCTAGATTCAAAGAGAAAATATGAGTATCAAGATAAGCGATAGCCACGTCTGGATAAATTTTCGGATAATGCTGAAAACTGTAGTCAGAATCGGAGAGAGAGAGCGGTTCCACTAAGATGTGAAGAAAGAAAGAAAATAAAGAAAATTTCTGATTCCTAAAAACACATTGTCAACTAAAAAAACATAAATGGAAATCTCACGGTATATGTTATCGACATATAGTATGTCTCCTGTTAACTTCAATGTATCCATATTTCTCAAAACAAAACGGAAGTTTTAAATTTTGTTTCAAGTTTTCTGATTTCTGTAAAGTAAATTGACAATAAAGAATGAAATGTTATACGAGTACATATTTAACCTGCTCGTGGAATTCGTAGTTGCTTAACGAAATTATGAATCATGGCTTACAAATTTGACAGCAAAAAGTTCCT
>NC_052501.1:37868402-37934641 GCF_016617805.1 Bactrocera tryoni
AGTTATTTAATTTTGTTACTGCTTCCTCCCACTGCCTCATTTAGGTGAAAAAATTCCATCAACTTCATTCATAAAAACCAAATAGAGAAATCCACTTTGGTGAGAGCGCCCGCAAAATGTGTTGCATTTGTAAAAAATCAAAGAATTTTAAAAGAATTTCGACAGTATTTGTAAAAGTAAGTTATCGACATGAAATATAAAAGAGCTAGGTGAATAAAATTTTCAACTATTATTTTTTGTTTTATGAAAACAATTTTTTTATTGAAACCGTAAATCAAAGCTTCAATTTAAAGTAATTTTAAAACCAAAAAGAAATTCATTGATTATACTGGGCTTGTCCGGAAAGTAATAGGACTGATTTTCTTCCGCCGCCACTATACTTCGGGGCCGGTGCGCATTTCCGACTGCATTCGGTAGAGAACTTTCCTAGCTAACGAACGATCAGCTGGTCCGTTGTCTCCGAGCATCTGGAGAGTTAGGCAAACATTTTCGCGCGACGTGTTTCTGTGAGTGGTACAAGTCAAAAATACAGCGTTCGTTAGAGCAGAGGTAAGCGATTAAGTTCTGTTTGAAACTCGGTAAATCTACGGCGGAGACCTTTGATATGAGCAAGCAGGCTTACACAGAAGTTGCTTTAGCAAGAAGTGGTGTGTTTCGGTGTCACCAGGCCTATTTGGAGACCTGCGACTTCGACAAACACCGACAATGTGTCTCGTGTGCGCAAAGTTTTGAACTCAAACCGTCGACTAAATACTCGTATTCATTTAATTGCCTAGATGTTAAATTTATTAAAATCTGTGGTTCATGACAAAGGGACGGTGTGCGCGAAGATGGTCCTAAAAGTGAAGTGCGCCAAGAAAATCCTTGAACACGTGTAAAAGAACCCCAAAGAGGAATGTGGAGGAGATTATGACGACTGCCCCCGCTAAGATGTAAAAATTGTGCTTCGACGATTTTAACACCAGGGGCGATAAAAAAGGCATCTTTGGTGCAACAGTTGGAAAATTCACTCTTCATGGCGAAACCTCTCCAAATAGATTGAGGCCTATCGAACACAACACGATCCGGGTGAGATAGGATGTCGAGAGTTGAAGAGGGAAGTGAAATGCTGGAAAATTCTAGGAAAAGATGTGGCGACTAACGGAGAGTTTCATGACCGCAGCATACTTTTATAGGATCTAAAATGGTGATCTAGTGGCTGATGTTTTGAGCATACTGAAGTAATAAAGAGAATACTTCTACACTCCTGCCGAACGGCAGTGAAATTGTAACCAGATGTTAACTGGAGATTGCTAACCTGATTCCCCAATCGATTGAATAGATGTTTCATTGCAAGGCTATGTTTAAATAGCAATTAATCGATGAATTATCGGTCGAGCTTTTCAAATACGGCTGGAAACACTGACAAGGTGTATGCACCAGCTTTTCTGCAGATATGGTCAGATTAAAAGTATGGCCGATGATTGGAACCTAAGTGTGCCCTGCCCAATCCACAAAAAGGAGGAAACCACTAACAAGGAGACCATCATCGTATGACTTCTTCAATATATTGCTGGAGAAAATAAATAGGAGCTTCAGAGCTAAATAGAGAAGGTAAAATTTTCAATTTTATTTTTAGTTATTTAGTTCTGCTTTCTCAAGACTGGTTAAGGAAGCGAGGCATATGGGTCTGGTTGTGAACGAGGGAAAGTCGAAATATCTCCTGTTATCAAATAAACAGCCTTCGCATTCGTGACTTGGCTCGCAGATCACTGTTGACAGTCATAACTTTGAGGTCGTAGATAAATTGATACATAAGATTTTTAATTCCCAAAATTCTACGTTATCTTAGCTTGTCACAATACGTGTGGTGACAGTTAAATATAAAATAAAAGCGTCCAGTAAGATGACAAACATGGTTTCTTGAGGTCGTTTCGAGTTCCCGAAACTCATATTCTTGCTTTACTGCTCTGTGAAACAACATATTTTAGAAAAAACTTCATATAAAGAAAAACTATGATTAGTTGTTGCTCAAAAAATGCACTTTTGATGGAGATAGTTTGTGATATTCGCCACTCTCTGACGAATGGCGAAACGAAAACCCTATCATACAGTAAGTGATCAGTTGGACACGTCATGGGTATATACTCCAGATATTACCCACACTAACAAATTGCAGTATCTAACACGTTTTATCACTCTATATACATATACATACATAGTAACTGTTCACATTTGGATAGTTTTATACGAGGCGTTAATATACTCAATATTCTGAGTGAGTCCCTTTGCTCTTTAAAGAGTAATATTCAAATTATAAATGGAAGAGATCGCAAAGTAAACATCCACTTTGCTCAATGACCCCATAAACTTGTTCACAGCAGCAGCTGTAGTTTGTTAATACCGCAATGCAGCGCATAAAGCAGCCGCACTACTTAAACTTCGGTAAACATGCTTAATTATTCCATTAAAGAATTTCTTTGCTGCTTTGTTTTTCTCTTCTTCTTTTTCTCCAACAAAATTCAACTTCAGAAATTTCTTATGCGACCGCTTGCATTCAAAAGCCACCGCATACGCGCTTGCACCCCGCATCAACATTTGCCGGCTCTTCACTTTCCAAATGCAGACATTGGTGCATAGAATGATGTCCTGTCCTTTCTCTTGAGATGCTGGCGATGCGGTGTATTGGGCGGAGCGCTTGAACCGAAACTCGCCAAAGTTCAATTAAAACTTCTGCCACTTTGCTTTGACAAAAATTCCACCAGCTAGTGCAAAGGGAGCGGTGAGAAAGCGAGTGTCCCGCTTCAAATCGACGACGGGTGAGCCTGTGTATGAGGATATGCCATGAAAATGCATTTTTTGTGGGGTGACCGAGCGGCGGGGTTAAGTGCAGTTGAGGGAGTTAAAAGCGAAAGACGGTGCAATCAGGCAAAGTCTTGGTGTGCGGCAGCAAAGTCAATTGAAGGTGCCAACTTGGCGCAAGTATGAAACCGCCACGGATAGCCACCGTACGGAGAGCAGCGACTATTTTAGTTTTGTCTCCGAAGATCGAGTGGTTGGGTACATTATTGGCAGCAGTCATCATCATCGCTGACATTATGATCCGGTGAATGCGCATTGTTGTTATACATGGCAAATTCTGATAACATACAGAGGTGTAGGTAAACGGTAGTATGTGTGTCTGTTATACCTGATTCCAGTTGCTGGCGTTGACAGCAAGGAGAATGCAATGTCAATATGGCAGACAACGCAAAATTATGAAAAAAAAATATATAACGGAAATTGGAGAAGATTGCAAAGTAAATGAAGCTGAAAAAAGTACATAAAGAATATGCAAAAATTCAGATAGACACCTCGTCTTGCTGGTTACGTTTGTGGCGCGGTTTTAGCAACTAGGGGCCCGCATTAAGCACGCATAGCGCGTACTTCGCCACTAATTTGAATATTTTATTTAAGTAAAATACCACAAAAAATGTACAATCCAACTCTAACTACCATAGTTATGCTCTAACACAGGAAATGAGATGTTCTAGATGAGCAGAGAACAGTGGACATGAGCGGTAATACTCCTGCTCATAATTAAGTACAAAAAAAATATAACTGCTATAACTACACAGTCGGCTAGAAATTGGACCGAACCATGTTTCCTGCTTTGGAGTTAAAAGTAAAAATACCATATATACCAACGACCTTTGAAATCGTGCTCTAAGAGGTCAAAGTCGGTTTTTCGAAAAAAAATTTTGTAAAATAATGGTTAGATTATGGACTTTCTCTTTACAAATACCCAGAAAAAAAACCATCTCTCTATGTATTGTTACTATGACTTTTTTGATGCTGTAGGTAGGTAGGTAGGGTGGATATCGGACGAAGCACCAAGGTCTTTGGAAACTTTGTGAAACCACTCTTCGCACTCTATTATGTCCTCACTGAACTATCATGTGCTTTTGATGATGTTCATCAATATAAAAAGTTTTATCTGTACAACTTGCGAGACATCGCCAAGAAACTCTCGAACGCTAGTGGCGGTGCATTCATGTAATTTCATGTGCAAGTTCATTAGCCTTTATAGAACCTTCAGTATGAAGGATGTTAGGCTTTTGGGTCGAAATGGTTTGTGTTATCGAGTGTTCTTCATCTCGGTTCAAGGAGAAACACCACTTCGAATCTTCACCACCTTTTTGGGATATAAGATAGTGGGATGCTGGCTGGTTCTGTAGAATTATGAGAATAATCCGATCCGGACCCGCCGCTTAAAGTGGCAATAAGCTGTTTATAGCCTATATAATTTTCTTCTTGCCTACTATGTGGTCGAATCGGTACATCGTATTTGCATATATTTCAAATTGTATCTCCACAACGGTTTGCTGACTACCAGGGAAGTGTGTTTCTAAGAGTTCCTCTAGATATTCGTCAGCATAGGAAGTCAACACTCTTTGCAGCCTTCTATCGATGTGCAGAAAGATTGCCAATAATCTGCCTTTGCTTTTCTAATTGCTTTTTTGTTTTCTTAAAGTTGTCTTTTTCAAAATCAAAAATTTTTCCATTCTTGAGAAAATAAAAGTGAGCTTATCATACCTAATGCATATACTTAAATTACTGCTTAAAATTTATTGCGATAGTGACTCACCCTTGGAGTTTGTGTTGATGCTTTCCTATGCGGTATATCTCACATTGGCACACATCATATTAGAATATGCTCCCTTCTATTCTCCTCTGTTAATCTTACTAGGAGTGTAAGTGTCAGGTCCCTGTCGCGGGCCATGTAAGACGACACCAGAAAGAAGTTGCCGCCCTCCTGGTCTGCCCATAAAACCGTGTTATCTGCTGTTTAGCCCTTTGATCACGTCCTCTTTCCCCCAGGACTAGATTAAGCTGATGTCGATGTCCTTCTTGTCTAAGAGAGTTACTAGATTTTCTGTAGTACATTTTAAGTTCTGCAGATTAACCTGAACTCATCTAAGGCTCTTTGTCATACTCTTTTAATGTCACCTCTCTTAGCAACCGCCTGGTGTCATTGACCTCTTCCGTATCGTATTCGTCAGCCCTTTTGTCGCCTTGGAATATTTTTAATCTTGCTTTCCGAATAAGATTTTAAAATCAGCTTTCGAGAGAGCCTCTGACGACTCCAGGCAAATGACATTAATATGAGTTTATTGGTTTTCTCCTCCTTGATCAGCTGCCAAGTCATCTATACCTGGTACAGCGAAATGCGGGCACGAGGTCCCCTTGGGTTATTCTTGGCAGGCATGAATTTCAATTTGAAGCCTTCGAAGGCGTCCTTGACAGGTAATCAAGGTGGCCTGGTCCGCGCACTTGATGACTGTAACCTCTTAGGATTTCTGAGGAATTAAACTCTGGGATAGCATCCGTTGGATTGTCAAGTACTTTATCTAAAACTGTACTCGACAATCTGACGCCGATCTCCTGATATCTCTCCTGTATGCTGCTCGGTAAGGTGCAGTTGGCGTCTATGACACTATGAAATGCCTTGCTATTACTGCACTGTGCTGCTATTGATTGGAATTCTTTGGCAGAATCTCTTCGCTTCGTTCTGTGAACGATTTCTTTTCCGCGATACACTATGCTTGTTGGTTTCGATGGAAATTTCTGATTGTCTCCTCTTTAGGAAGCTTTCATACTGCTTCCCTATATCTTTTTGGCGCTTTTATTGCCCTTCGTCAATTGAGGAGCCAACTGCCTGGTCTTTGACAGTCTAGCCCATTAGACTGTCCTATGGTACCAGCCTCTCCTCACCTGATTTAGGGATTTATTTCTCTCGACCGGCGAATGTGATATCAAGATAAGATTTCACGATATTGTATCAAAATGCCGCTGCCGCTAATTGAGACCGAAGGATCAGCAATCCTACATATATATGTACCTACACTTTGGTGTAGGCAGCTTGACCACTTTCGGAGGGGAAAGTCTGAATATTCAGATTATTATGATTATGTTTATGTGCGTTGAGATCAGAAAGGTTAGAAATCACTGAGGAGAATAACGATTTTCTGATCCAACAGTGGAAGCATATTAGGTAATTCGTGAGAAATTGTCGCTTGCGCTTGTTTTAACTTGCTTTAAATGCCATCTTTCGGTATTCTTAAAAATCGCTTCCATAAGTAAAGTAAAGAAATCTTTCGGGCGAAACAATCAAATAAATACACTTCTTTTCTAAACAGCAAATATTATATACATATGTATAACAGCTCTTTCAAAATCGCCACACTGTCCTAAGTCCTAAGCAGCTGGAGTCGTGAACAATGTTCGGCATTGCAGCCAAGTGCCGCAAATTGCAATAAAAACAACTATAGCAAATAGTTACCTTAAGATTGCTAACACCTGGACGCGGGTAAAGTTTCGCTTTGGCAATTTCTATCATCAGCCTCAAAAGCGCTGATAGATGAACGTGTGCTGAACGTTGATGTGATACATGTAAACGCCGGCATCATAATTTTTGCAATATCCATATTGCCGTCTAGCCACCTAGTACCTTCAGCGAATCTCAAGGACTACTTCATGCAACTCCTACAGCCGACTGCGGGAGTGCCTGGGTTGCATACTACAGCATGGAGTTTTGTGGTCTGTACATTGGCTCATAAATTACGCGGTGCAGGCAACGACTTTTTAACATTTCATCAACGTCTTAGCGAAAGTATGAAAACCCCCAAGCAACCTAAGGAGTGTGAACAACAAATACAACTTTGAAATCAGTAATTTGAAACTCGCTCAATGTCATTAGCAGCAAGCGTATTATCAGCATTACGGTAAATTTTATACCACCTGCTCATAAAGAACATATATAGGAGCATGCTATAAGGTCCCACACACATCTGTGTGTGCAGGCATGTAGAACCGCATTCTTGCCCGTCTCGAAATATTTGGGGTGCGCTTCTTTACATAAAAAAAGAAAAGGAAAAAAAAAATTAAATATACTTATGTTCACATTCATATTAGTTATGTGTGAAATGTCAAAATGGCTGTCACACGCGCTGCGCGCCGCTCGACGGCTCATAATAAACGCGTTCCTCAAGTTCCACCTCGGAAACTTACAGCGCCAACCCGCTTCAGCGCTTTCATTTCATCGTCGACACCGGCGCCGTGGTTTCCCGCCAACACCTGGCAACCAGCGTCCTCCAAGCACACAAACCTACACATGTTACCCATGTATGTCAACTCCTGGCTCCCCAGAAAGTCAACAGTTCCAACGTCACGCTATCACAACAAATCCTCAGCAGCGTCGAGCGTTCGGCACGACACGCCATTAGCGGTGTGTCAGCTGTGGTGGCACTTGTGGCGTCGAGAATTGTGAAACGGGAAGCAGTCAGTAGCATTCGTTGGACGTTTGGGTTGAAAGCTGAACGTGGTGCACTGTGGTGGCTCCGCGTTGAGGCAGTCGTAGACGTATCACCGAAAGATGGTGTGTGTAGTTGTCAGCGAGATAATTGTGGAAATAGCTAGTGAAAATGCTTTTAATGCATTCTTCATGAGGTAACAAACGTCTGGCGCTATTTAATATGGGAGCAGTGTTATACATACATACGTCGGCAGGAAGGAAAAAATTGTGCAACTTTTTTTCATTGATGATTTTATGAAAATTCAAATTTTAATATAATTTGATTTGCTCTTCATAGTAAGGCTCTGGCGTAATAATAAATATTATAGAATAATCTTAAAGCACTAATATACAGTTCAGTTTGGAGATACTATAATTTAGTCTTGGACTCTGATATGGACAGAGTGTTTATAGGTAAAAATATCCGCCGATCGAGGCCATTTTCAAAATAAGCCTTCTAATAATTATATTATCACAAAGTCGACTTTATTTAATAACACTGAAACAAATTATATGTCTGTAAACCTACACAGCTCCACAACAACAAAATGTTTTTATTGCCCTGGATAGCTTCGCAAATTTTTAAGCTTTCAAGTGTCCAGATTACGACTGTATACATGAGTATATTGGTTGGTTCTTGTTTTTAAGATAATATTTGGATAAACTTCGGCTTGTTAGTAATACAAATTTAGTTTCCCAGTCATGATTTGTGCTTTGCGCACCTTTTCCGCCCATACAATTGTCACATGATCTTTATTCTCAGACTCCTTACCGTATATATATGGGAAATTGGGCGGAACATTTAAGGGTTTTATTAAGAATCAGACGTGGAGGTATCTAGAATTATAGTCTACAAAATGTCTGGTTTAACTCAATGGAAATTCCGCTTTCATTTCAAAATTACTTTGCGTGAACTGCCTGTACACAGGAACAGTGATGTCGTCTAGTCTACCGATGGATATGAATAAGATGTAAAATTGTTAACAAGAAAATTATAAAGAAGTAACTCATAAACGACTTTGGTAAAGGTATAAAATATGCTTTCGACATTTGTATCTCTCTTTACTTCGATGCGATATATAAAAGTCCCGGATTCATCGATATTTTCAACGATAGGTCGACCGGAGGGTGGTGCACCTTTCACATCAAAATTTCCAGAACGAAAGCGTACGAACTATTGTTGTGCTATACGAACTGATACTATAACACCGTCTCCGTAAACTCCCCAAATTTCATTGGTGGCTTGCGTGGCATTCTTCCCTTTTTTACACAAAAATTTCAAAATATAGCAAATTTCTTCATTATTTTCGCTCATTTCACATCACTTCCACGAAGTTAATTTTTTGGCTAAATGAAGCTTAAAATCCCACCTTTTCAAACTTTATGGTATGGCACAATCTGATTGGTAGCACTAGAGGTATACGACTACAACGACATATTTTGACAAAATACGAAAAGACTATTTCGACTGCCAAATATATTAGGGATTTGGGGGCTGAAACAAGGTCACTTACCGATATTCGGTGTATGTTCTGTTAGAATACCGAAAATCATTTCGGAATTAAACTCGTCCTAAATTTTTTACGATATCGTAATTTTTACTACAGTTGTCAAGAGGGACAATCCTTCGGAATTCAACTTATCGCGTCATCCTGATTACATCTATATCGATTAGTTTTAAGTGATACAAGCAGCCGTTACGTGAACTATGCTATTACTTGTATCATTTACATTGTAGCAACAGTATAAAAGCGTTAACATAGGTTGCACCGAAGCCATAATACACTTTGCTAATACAAAATGTTTTGTTTAAAAACTTGATTTTGATCATTCGGTTCGTATGACAGTTATATGCAGGTTCGGATCCAGAGTAGAATTTTGGTGGGGAACTACATATATAATTTTGTACTTGTAACTCAAAGTCTTTTTCTCCGCGCAATGTCATTTATGATGGAAACAATGCATAACTTTTAATTTTTGGGGGGACGTTGGGGTAGCTCTCCGTAGTTCCCCTCCCGAGGATTAGCGCCTGGTTATATGTATATGCTACAGTTATCCGATCTGAACAATTTCCTCGGAAAATATATGGATGCCTTGGATAATAATTTATGCCAAGTTTCGTGAAGATACATTGACAAATACAAGAGTTTTCCTTACAAGGACTTGAGTTTGATCTTTCAATGTGTACGACAGCTACATATATGCTATAGTAGTCCGATATATTAGTATTCTGATAAATATACAACTAACTAGAGAGACTAGTGTATGTACATACAGACAACAAGACAGAAGCCAAATAAACCAGCGGGAGAGCTCAGCTCATATCGACCACTCTGTATTCTGGATAAGATTCGCAAGATACTAGAACGGCTAACCTGTGAACGATTAGAGCTGCATTTAGAAAAAAAGATAAGAAAAGTCTGTTCAACAACCGGTATGTATTACGTAAGCAAAGATCAACCACTGATGCGATCAAGAAACTTACCGACATAGCTAACAAGGCAATAGAGGATACCAGATGGCTGTAAGGTACGAAGGAATACTGCGCAGTAGTCACGTTTGACGTTAAAAACGCGTTTAACTCGGCATACTGGATCCATATTATAAGTGCAGTAGAACGTAATGAAACCCCCACTTACTTGGTTAAGATTGTATCTAGCTGCCTGGCAGACCGGCTGTTACTGTATAATACGAACGACGGACAAAAAAAGTATACGGTAACGGGCGGAGTTCCACAAGGTTCTGCGCTTGGCCCATTGTTGTGAAACGTATTGTATGATGATACAGCGGATGATATTGCCATAACCAAAGTGGCAAAAGAACTTGGCCAACTAGAAGACCTCTGTAATCATGCGGCGACGACGATCAAAGATTAGCTCGCGGCAACAAACCTCCATTTCGCTGGACAAAAACAGAAGCTGTGCTGATTACAAGTAGAAAAAAAACGGAAGACATCAAATTAAATATCAACTGTCATAGTATCATGATACAGAAGTCGCTGAAGTATCTATCAGTACTGATAGACTCAGACAATAGGCTCAGCTACATGGCGCACATCGAAAAGACATGTAAGAAAGCAGCTTGTGCAACGGCCGCTCTAGCAAGAATAATGGACAACATTGGTGAACCAAGCCAAATTAGGCGTCTGCTATTGGCCAAGGTGATCCAATAAATTCTGAAATACGCGGCGCCCTTATGGGAACCAGCACTACAGCAAAAGACGTATGCTAAGAAAGCGAAGTTTGAAATGCGGTTCAGTGCCACTAGGGTCACGTGTGTATTTCGTACGGTATCCCACGAAGCGGTTGCAATTTTAGCAGGCATCATGTCACCAGAGACAATGCCATGGAACTCAAAAGAGTACTGCGACAGGTCTACAAGACTGGGCAGGCGACTAAAGGCTGAAGACCGGAAGGATAAAAGGCAAACAAGCCTCAATGAGTGGCAAAAACTATGGGATGCAGCTACGACGGAGAGATTGACTTACAGGCTATTTAGAAGCGTTCAAGAAACAGATTTCTACCTGACACAGTTTTTGACGAGGCACGGGTGTAGAGAGAGTATCTCTATAAATATGAACATTTTTCTGCCGATGGTATGAAAAGGAGAGAACCGATCTACAGAAATTGACAACGGAAAGAGTGACATCGGATAACATAGTGTGATTTATGACTGAATCGAAAAAAGTGTGAGATAGTGTGAGAGCGTGGTTTGCTATAGTTTTGAAAGAGCTTAAAAGGAAAGAGTCGCAACGCAGCGAAATCAGAAGTATGACTGAGAATGGCGTGACTGGACGGGCCGTGGAGCAAATAAACAATCAAAGACAATGGAGTTAAGGGTTTAGTACGTAGGCGTATTGGTATCCGCTTCAGCAGTGCATACCGTCCGGAAAAAGTACGGTATCCTTCGAAGATTCCCCCTCAAAAAAAAAAACAGACAAACAGACAGTCGAACATGACTAATTCGTCTCACCTTGTCACGATCATATACATATATACTTTATAGGGTTCCCTTTTGAGTGTAACAAGCATCGTGGAAAATCTAATATATCCCGTTCAGGGTATACAGATCGAAATGGATATCGAGACAACGAAGTGCAGTCGTAATTTTCTGAGGTTGACGAACAGTATATACTTAAGAAAACGAAAGAATAAAAATTATGTATTTTGGAGAATGCCTCAGGTAGATTTCACTTCCATAGTACGTATTATTTGGAACAATTCGGGAAGTGCGTAAATGTAGCAAACAAGCAGTCTAAAACTTTACAAAGGTCAATTAGCGACGACGAAAGCCATTCGACAAAATTAAAACGTGAAGATGGTCAAAGCGTCGCTTTTAATTGAAATGTCGTCATTTTTTTGACATTTCCAATGATTCTGTTGCCTTTGTTGTTGTGTGCCGCACGTGGCGCAATCAGTTATTGTCCATTTGCTGAATGGTCATTGCCGCAGCGGCAACACCACTCAACGGTTTCATTTCATTCATTCATTCATTTTATTTCATTTCCGTTTCCGCTGCTATTCATTTGCACACCATTCACCATTAAACCGCTTGAACAACACCGCTAACAATATGCACGGCCATTACCAACAACTCCAAAAACATGCACCATAGCATCCAACCAGCCACCGATGTGATGTTGGCGATTCACATCAGTCCAACGTCAATCTCGTAGACAGTGATGGCTGTGCAGCCATCTAGCTAGTCACACGGAGCGTTGTCTCGAAGTCAAAACGTCGAAAATGCGCTGCAAATCTGCATTTCACTTTACTACTCTAAACCTCCCTTTTATCCACCGAAGTGGCAACTACTGGGACCTAGCTTTTAGCCATAGCATCACATTTCCGTTTCTACACTAACACACGCTCGCCGGTTATACCGTTAGACTAGTGCAGCCATTTGTTTATCGTCGTTGTCCCCTCAACCGTAGCTATCGAGCTCTCTACACTTTTCGTACGCTCTTTTACTTCGACTCACACTTTGCTCACAACACTTCCGAGGGTAATTAATTCAAGGACTCGTCTGTTTTAAACGACTTACAACTTGGATTACAATTAGACAAGCGTTCCGTTCGTGCTGCTCTCATTTACAAGTACGCCGACAGTTAGTGATACCACCTGAACACACACACACATCTACAAGTACGTTTAGGGACATTACTACCTAACATACGTTCGCTCAAATGGCTTGTAGTTGCATAATTTCTGCTTTTGGTTAGTCAAGTTGTATTTGGAACTCGTTTTTTATTACAACCTATCAAATATCTAACAATGCTTTGGATTTCTGTAGAACAAAGTGAGTGATATTGGTTAGTACTTCTCGTCTAAACATATGAACCTTCGTATCAAAGCCTTCATCAGTTTCCTAAGAAAGTTTGACTCCATGCAAAGATGCTTGAAATGGGTGGAACATGTCAGTTCTTGAAACGGCATCTATTAAGAAGAATACCAAAAAATTACTTTGTAGTATTATGGATGAAGAACATTTGATTTCTATTTTGAGAATTGGGTGAATGAAATAACATGGGAGAGTTATCACCCACCTATTTCCCCTGTCGTCTCACGCTAAAAACCAATAGTATTTTCTTTAACTCTGGTAAAAGCATAGGCCCACAGCTTTCATTTTGGTTTCTATAATCAGGTATTTTCCGATGATTGATTACTGGCCCAGATTTTCAGGTTCTATGGGAAGTCTGCCCATCTGAAATGTCCAAAACTTTATCATTTTATAAAGTCCAATACGTTATTGGAAGCGATTAGCATAAATGACTTAGGACCACAATGAATTTAATAATACCTTTACCAATCGTCAGTTTCGGACTAGTACTTCTCTTCCTCTCTTCCTTACTTGGTTTTAACTTAGTTTTGTAATCGCCTTTAATCGTACGTAGGTTGCCTTTATATTTTGTTATTAAGGAAGAAAAACAAATATTAATCATCGAAAGTCTGCATTATTCTTGTAGCAATTGATATATGAGAACTCGCATTGTCGTGGTGAAGAGTGATCGGTATTCGGTGGTTGGTTTTCCTGATTTCATGAAAGACACTTAGCACACAAATTGTTGTGTGCGACTTTTTACTGCTCTGTGTTATTTTAGTGGCTTCCCATGGCATCATTTGCTCGGAAGTGCCTCGCAAAACAGCTTTTGTTAGATTCGGCTCATTGTGAAGACCATAACTCCGTATCAGTCACCTTATCATAGACATGTTTCTAAGCACCCTTATCTCATTTTTTCTGCAGTCGAATGTTCATACATTATTGAATTTACGCCAGTCCCACTAATGCTTATAGTTGTCTCAATCCCACAATAGGTTACATGACGGTTCTGCAGTATCAGTTTGCGCACAGCCCAAAGGTTTCCTGAACCAGAACTGACTTTTGGCGATCTCTACGAAACTCTTCTTGGGGTAATCTACGACGTCGATGGGATTTGCCATTCCATCGAAAAACACTGGTCCTTGATGGAGCTTCATTGCAAAAACTTGAATTAAGTTCATCGATGCACTGTTGCTGAGATAACCCACGTCGAAAGTAATTCCATTTTTTGGCCGAGGGGAACAATTTAAGTCACAAATAGCGCTCGTCAAAAAGTTCTGAGTACGTATAACATTAAAAATGTGAAACCTTTCGATAACGTTGTGAGTTGAAAGATTGCAACTCTAGGGTTACTTAACCCCGAAATATAAAAGGCATTAAATCATTCTAGAAAGTAGTTATAAGCCTATAAGCGAAAGGTTTTTACACTGGGTTGTCGGCGAAAAATTAGCGCACTTCACGAATTATTCGTTCGCGCGTTGCTTGTGTAATTTTCATTAGTGTACGTTGTAAGGAGCCAACGACAATTTTTCCCACAAGTAAATATATGCAACACGACAAGAGAACATGCAGTAGCACCCGCGATTGTTGGCCGTAATTGCAAATAAATACCAGTCTCCTCCTCCGCTCTTCGCTCTTCCGTTGCGGTTTCAGCTGGAAATTCATGGCAGCTCTTAATTCACACTCTCATGCCTCTGACACATATTTTTTATTAAATTAATCTACATGTTAATTCTGCTGGTTTTTCTTCCATTTACAGGCGGTTCGCTTCGGCGAACATGAATTCGTATTTTATTTACATACACGAGCAAAGCGCGTTGCTAAAATGTATTATAGTTTATTCCTTACACATTTGTTGACAACAGAAAAAAGGAAGCAAAGTATTTCTACATTTTAGTTTGTACATTCATAATACAAATATCATATATAATACTCTATAAAACGATAAGAGTCCTCATTTACCACTATTGATAACACTACATTTTTGGGATTATTGTCTGGGGGGTGAGAAATTCCAAGTCAGGGTGATGGTACTAGGTCAGTAAAGGGTTTGGCGTTCGTATGTGTCAGTTTTTTTATGACCTTTTAAATTTTTTCCTTATCTTGATATTTTTTCGCTTAGTTGTAACATTTTGGCAAAAACGTAGTTTAACATAACTCGCAAACCACTATTATCTATTTTTCCAATTCATTAGACGGTTGTAGCAGCTTTTACACACTATATTTGGTACCCAATTTTCGTTCACTATAACGTAAGAAAAAATTTAAAAGGTCATAAAAAAAACTGACACATACGAACGCCAAACCCTTTGAGGGTTTTACTATACTGACCTAGTACCATCACCCTGACTTGGAATTTCTCACCCCCCAGATTAGCTGTTGTACTGTGTAATTACTCTAAAATACTTGTCGCTCATGTACTATGTAGTTAGTATGAATTTCACGATGACAAGTTGGGGAATTACATTTCTTTGAAATCATTTTATAAAATGCCTTTTAAAGTTTACAACTTAACCACACTTCAGTTAAAATTTTACAACCTTGGTATAATCGATGTCAACTCAATTTACAAAAAAATCATTTGAGTTAAATTGTCATCGTCTTACTATTCTTTTGTGATCTTAACGTCGACAACTGTACTAAAGCGGTTGTTAACATCAAAAAATGACAACTCTTTGATAATAGTTGTTTTATGGCAGTTCCAGCTTCTCCTCATAGAAAACAGATAAATAAAGTATTACTGAATAATCAGCAATTTCGAACAAATATTTAGAGAAGGCAAGGTTACAATAGCTACAGAAGTTGCCCAATCACATTTAGAATATATGTATAGAAAAACCATGCATTTGTAACTAACTATAACATTTGGTTTTTTGCTATTTCGAATTGCTAAATGAATCGACGGAGTCAAGAAAAATCACTTTGGGCTTAAAAATTTTTAGTATCGCAAAATATATTGATCTTAATGTTTACTTTAATATATTTTCACACATTAACTTTAACGAAATCAGATGTTTCGCTATATATAATAACAAGTCCGTTCTTTTCGAATGTATGTTTCTTTATTAATCCAATTCAATTCTTACAACTAGGAAGTTAATAGAATGTATGCGAGCTTAAAACTAATAAGTGCAAATGTTTATTGTTGTTGCTCTAATTATTTAAGAGATAGAGAGAATTTAGTGTTAGGAAAGATTAAAGGAAAGATCAATTAGCAAGTATGGAAATTATCAAAAGATATATGAAAGGATAATTAAGACAACTATTTTTATACCCTGAACAGGGTATATTAAGTTTGTCACGAAGTTTGTAACACCCAGAAGGAATCGTCGGAGACCCTATAAAGTATATATGTATAAATGATCAGTATGTCGAGCTGAGTCGATTTAAGCATGTCCGTCTGTCTGTCTGTCTGTATATATACGAACTAGCCCCTCAGTTTTTTAATATATCGTTTTGAAATTTTGCAAACGTCATTTTCTCTTCAAGAAGCTGCTCATTTGTCGGAACGGCCGATATCGGACCACTATAACATATAGCTGCCATACAAGCTGAACGATCGGAATCAAATGCTTGTATGGAAAACTTTCACATTTAACAATGTATCTTCACCAAATTTGGTATGAGTTATTGTTTTTAAAAATAATATAATATCTGAAGAAATTGTTCAGATCGGCTTACTATAGCATATAGCTGCCATACAAACTGAACACATAGTTACTAACAGAAATGAACCTGTGAAGGGTATTTAGCTTCGGTGCAACCGAAGTTAACGTTTTTTCTTGTTTGAAATGAATTCAGAGATATGGAAACTCATCAAAGCTACAGATTTTAATAAAGATTTTAGTGTTTAGAAAAGTGAAACATGGGAAAGTTTAGTATTGATAGGCTAAGTGTTTCTAGGTAACCATAAAGCTCTAAGTTATGAAGAAATTTTGCAAACAGTTTTGCCAAACTTCCCGATTCCAAGAGAAAATATGAGTATCAAGATAAGCGATATCCACGTTTGGATAAATTTTCGGATAATGCTGAAAACTATAGTCAGAATCGGAGAGAGAGAGCGGTTCCACTAAGATGTGATGAAAGAAAGAAAAGAAAGATAATTTCTGATTCCTAAAAACACATTGTCAACTAAAAAAACATAAATGGAAATCACACGGAATATGTTATCGACATATAGTATGTCCCCTGTTAACTTCAATGTATCCATATTTCTCAAAACAAAACGGAAGTTTTAAATTTTGTTTCAAGTTTTCTGATTTCTGTAAAGTAAATTGACAATAAAGAATGAAATGTTATACAGTACCAGAAATTAGAACCAGAGTTTTTAAAAAAACCACTTTATCTTTGGAAACCAAAGTAAAGATATTGGAAAAGCTGGACAAAGGAGTTCAAGGGAATCGTCTAGCGCTAGATTTCAATGTGAGCAAATCTGCCATCAGCTATATCAAGTCAAATAGATCATCTATATTAAATGCTGTTTCCAACACTTATCAGGAAGCATCGAATAAAACTATGCATAGTGCCGAATATCTCATTTATTCACAGATTCCCTGCAAAAGTCACTGAGATGGCATTAATGGAGTCACAATTATATAATGTGGACGAAACCGGATTATTTTATCGTTTCCTACTAGATAAAACATATGTCTGTGCTTGGGAAAAAGTGCGCATGGATACAAAATTCAAATGCTGATGGCTCTCACAAATTAGTGCCCTTAGTTATTGGAAAAGCCAAAAATCACACTAGCTTCAAAGGTTTTAATAATCTACTTCATTACAACTTTTCCAAAAATGCTTGGATGACATCTCGGATATTTCATGATTGGTTTCACAAGATATTTATTAATAAAGTAAGAGGTAATAATTTTGCTTTTAATTTCTTTAATTTTAAAATATTTTTTTGTTTACAGGTCATCCAATTTCTCAAAAAAATAACTTGCCTCCGAAGGCTCTTTTGCTTATTGATAACTGCTCCGCCCATGTCATAGTCTGTTGAAATCCCATTCCATCCGAAAGGCAATAATATTTCTGAAACAAGCTTGGGATGAGATAACACAAACAGTGATGAGGAATTCTTGGTCAAAGTTGTTAAATTGGGACTCTGACCAAAACGACAGCGATGATGATGTGCCACTAGCACACTTGCTTAACGAAAATGAGGACTGCAATGAAGCTCTCCAAATAAATCAAACTCTTTTTAGTAAAAATTGATCCAAACAGTTTCATGTGTATTGATGATATTGAGAAATGGAATGAAGATGAGTTTGAAGACGGAACTGGTTCTGACCTACGTAGCGATGATGAGTTTTCTGATATCAGTGAAGACGATGTTGTTGATGACACACCAGTTATTTCAAATGCTACAGCTATTGAAAGCGTTAAAATTTAATAAATTGGTGCAACAAGTGTGAATTGTCTTCCAGTAAGCACATGGCCAATCTTTTGGCCCTCCGTAACGATATTGTTATATCGGATTTAAAGAAACTAAAAAAACAAACAAATATTACTGATTATATGTCAAACAAAAATTATTTTTGAACTGAGCCCTTATCCTGAATTTTTAATTAATTTCTGATATTTTAAGTTGTTTTTTTTTTTAATAATTGTTATGTAATGGACTGAACTGTTATGTTTTTAAATAAAATAAGAAAATAAATAAAAAAAAATGTTTTCATGTAGTTTTTGGAAGTGGCTTAACTCTTGGTTTTATTATTTATGTAAAAAAAACCGTCCAGAAATTAGAACATTTCGGAAATTAGAACTACCCCAAAAACAAAAAGGTTAAGACTCAAGTGACCGAGCGTCTACTGTATTTTTTATATAATACAACATAACTTACCATATTATTATTTTATTAATCCGTAAAATTATTAATTTTTGCAATATCTTTTTTATTTATTGAATCTGCTTTTTGTTTTAAAAGCCTAACAATAAGTTATAAAATCTTAAATTTATTTAAATACTAGGCAAGCTCAAGCAAGTGATTGAGCTGTTTTGGTGATACGTTGTTCCTTAGTACGCAGGCATATCTCTTCTTTTAAGGCGTGTTTGATCGCAGGAATGTACCAAAGCATTAGCCAAAGGGTTTGGGTGATCTCGGAGTTTAGATATATATTTAATTCTGCTATCTTCTACTTTTTTTTTACCATAGAAATACCAAGGTCTTTATGGATATTTTCGTTATACATGTACCATGGTGAAAACATAATTGTTCTAAGCATTTTCGATTGGAACCTTTGTATTATATCAATATTAGTTGCTAAGGTCGTGCCCCACAGTTGAATGCTTTACATCCAAATCTACTTTATGACCGCATTATATAAAAGCTCTTTGTTGTCTAGGCTAAGTTTGCAGTTTTTATTTAAAAGCCAATTTAAATTTGCAGCTCTTATCTTCATGCAAGTTATTTTATGTTCCACGTAAGTCTTCTATCTAGGTGAGTACCAAGATAAGTTACTTCGTTCGCTTGGTATTATGTAGTATTTGTTACGGCTCACTAAAGCTGTGTCATCCGCAAAAGTTGATGTTAATACATTATTAGCTGTTGGAAGATCAGCTGTATATATAATGTATAGAGTTGGGTCTAAAACACTGCCTTGTGGTACACCAGTACCACTCCCACTTTTCCCATAAATTGTCAATTTTTTAAATAAGATTCCAATGTTTCATATAATTCTAAAGTTAGAATGTTTTTAATCCTATATAAAAGGAAAAGAAATATAGCTGAACAGTACTATCTGTGCTCAAATGCTCTTCTTATTTCGTTAGTAATTCTATTTACTTGCTCTATCGTGCTATGTTTTTCACGAAACCCGAATTGGTGCGTTGGTATTATATTATTTTCGTAGAGGAAAGGAGTCATCTTTGATAGTAACACTTTTTCAAATATTTTAGAGAGACAGGGTAGAAGGACTGATTGAAGACGGCTGTGTTAAGTCTTTCCTAGGTTTATCTATCAAGATAATCTGCGACTTTTGCCATGAAATTGGATAATATCCGAGACTCAGAATTGCATTGAAGAGCAAAGAGAGCACTTCTACAGCAATATTTGGTAACTCAATTAGCATTTTTGGGTGATGTTATCGTGTCCTGGTGACTTTTTTGGGTTAAGTTCTTTTATTATTCTAATAATTTCAGAAGGTGAAGTCTTAAAAGGCTCGAGTGACTTGTTAACTGTGTTGGGTAAGCTGGACAGCTCAAAGTTGTTCTTTGGGCAATTAGGTTGAAATACATTTTCTAGGTGATTTGCAAATTAGCCTTTTCCTCGTCATTTCGAGCCCAATTACCACCCATGTCTTGTGTAGGCATGGTGGAGTCAGTTGGTGGCTTCGTGGACTTTTGGGCTTTCCAAAGGGAATTTTGCTTGCTTGAATTTAGACACAGCTTCTTTATATACATTTCAGTGTTGAATTCTTCCTCACGTTTAAGCGCTTTTTTAATTACGTGCGAGTGGAAGGGGAGCGATTTATCTGCCATTCTCGTCTTGCACGCCTTTTTTCATTTACAAGCTTTTCTATTTCTCTATTAGCGATTTTTCTGAAATCAAGCGGCTTACAGTTTTTTTTTTGGTGTTGCTAAGATAGCTGCGTTAGTTATTATACGAGTATCATTGAGTTCTCTTATGCTTTCGTCGATATCTATTCCTGTAAATTAGCCTACTTCAATGGCTTTGTTTTGAATTGGTATTTGGACAATTTCTTATATGCTGATCGAAGACTGGTACTCTGTACAACTGTAACACCAATGATGCACTTCAGAAACTGAATCCAAAGCTAAAATTGTTTCAACTCAAGATCAGTGCTGTTTTCTTGTATTCAAATTAAATAACATGTAATTTCTGGAGTATAAAACATTTTTTAACTAAAGTGCTCGGTTGTTGCTTTAGAAACACGTACACAAAATATCGGTCTTAACATAAAGAGATCGCCTCAGTGTGACTCTTCAAAAAATCACAGATTTTCGCAATTTTTTTTAATGTTGAAATTAACTAATGGGTCCGGTTTTTTATAAATAAATGCTTTCATGACGCGTTAGATAAATTGTTGAAATTTCAACTAAAAAAATGTCCTGTACGATGTCCTCGATTGCGCTCCACGATTTTGAAGCTATGGAAGCTTTTTTGTTTTGTTTTTTTTTGAAATTTGATAAAATAGCAACGGCTTAGACCAAAAGTATCGAATTTGACTTTTTTTCAACAGTTTTCCGTTGAAAGAATAGGAAGACTTCAAACAAAAGAAAAGCTACCATACCGCGATAGAGAAAGGCGTTAAAAAAATTGAAACTAGATACCTTCAAAACTCTTCCTTTGAGAGTGGAAACCGTTTTGAAAAACACCATTCTGAGAAAAACAACTAAGAAACGCTTTAGCGACCGTTATAATTTGAATTTCGATTTCAAAATTTGATGGAATATATCCGAAAATGCAACAAAAATTTATTGATTTTTCGAAAATTTCACACAGACACCTTAATAATTTTCACGAAATTTTTCTTGAAAGCACATTACCAAAGGCTATGGACCTGAACTTGTAACAGACGTCATTAACTCCTAACTGACGTTGCATTGGCCCAGTTCGTTCAGCACAAATGTACGAGTACATAAATGTTAGCAAATTTATCAAAGGGAACATACTCGTATGAGTTGTACATAATTTAACCGTTTTGAATCTGGTGGATTACTCGATCGAGAGCATTCATATTGCACTTTGCCCGCCCTGAATGGTTGTGTACGAGTATTTCGGAAAGTTTGTCATTCACCAAACAAATGCAAGATACCAAATAACTGTGTATATGTAAATACAGGCAGCCACATTCGGTTGTTGGTGTGACGCACGCTTGCTTTGACTGTTCAATAATTCCAATTTCCGCAATGAATTTGACAGTTATCTGCACAGACACTTGTTAACTTACACTGCTTAGATATACTTACATATGTACACATAATCGTACTATTGATACGCACACATATATACATATGTATGTAGACAGCTGGAATGTGTGTTGACAGCGTTGTAGTGTCAGTTGTGATGTGTGAAATATGTCATAGTCATAGCTAAGCAAGAAGCATCAGTTGGCGAACCTTTTTGTAAACTTTTAATTACTTTTTCGTTGGAGCTTCTAAGTTTGATGATTGTGTGCGCTCATGAATGAAATCACACATCGAATATTTCACAGATAACATGCACGTTGGATAGAGTGGTCGGGCTGAAAGTTGGCGTAAAGTCTCATAATGGGCTAGAACGGAGGAGATGGTGTAGTCTTTCGACTTAACATATACATTGAGCTTCAGCAATTTGATAAAAAAAACTTCGCAAAATTGGAAATACTGCAGCGAACCTCTTGAATGTTTCAGAATGGATTTATAGATAACAAGTTCGGAAGTCCTAAGTACGCGAGTAACAATTATTTATTGATATTATAGGTTATATACTCACTAACTCTTATTACTGCATTTTGCTTCGATGTCGAGATATTTATATTAAAAACATCCTAATTAACTCAACTGGATCATATGTTAAATAAACTCAAGCAAAGAAGCTAAATTTAGCATATTGTATATATTAAACAAACAGAAACCAGAGGCCAAGGCATTGACCAATTTTATTTATATACCACACACTAAACGACATTATTTTAGGAAAACTTGTCTACTAGTTTTCATTAAAATATCTCACATATTGCCCGACATGGCCGGTTTAAAATAAGGATGAAAGCCGACAACTACTGATTCGAATATATTGGCTAGGAGATTTTGACATTCTTCAAGTATACTCGAGACATATTACTACACAGTTTTTCAGAGATAACTCACCCTCATGACCGACATTTGTAGCATAAAGTCTATTGGAATCTTTTGAACACACCGGGTATGTAGTATGTGGAAGTTGGGGTAATTCGTGGACCGGTTCCACACATTTTCCACGATCAACTATAGTGTATAGTATATCCAGTATTTTACGTTTACTTAAGTTTGTTAAGATATCTCACATATGTATTTATCGATATTTGTATTATGTGAATAAACCCAACCGAAGATTTAAAATTCATATGTATATATAGGGTAGTCGAAGAAGTCTTTTCGTATCAATCCAATATATTATTAGCAGAAAAAGCTACGCTCTGAGTTTGATTAAGATACCTCAAAAGTTTACCCAAAAATATGTTATGAATAAACCCGGAAGTTCGAAATTCTTATATTAGGTCTTTTATTGCTAGTTATTCTCCTACTTTACTGGCGTAGACACCGCTTACGCGATTATAGCCGAGTTAACAACCGCGCGCCGGTCGTTTCTTCTTTTCGCTACGTGGCGAAAATTGGAGACTCCATGCAAAGGCAAGTCCTTCTCCACCTGGTCCTTCCAACGGAGTGGAGATCTTCCTTTTCCTCTGCTTCTCCCGGCAGGTACTGCGTCAAATACTTTCCGAGCTGGAGTGTTTTCGTCCATTCGGATAACATGATCTAGCCAGCGTAGCCGCTGTCTTTTAATTTGCTGAACTATGTCAATGTCGTCGCATATCTTGTACAGCTCACCGTGCCATCGAATGCGATATTCGCCGTGTTTAAAATTGTGATATTTCGGAAGTAGAAGTGGTTATAATCTGATTGCATCCTTTTCTACATGGTAACAGAAGAAAGTCTGGATACTATTATGTACCATAATTGATACAAAGGACTCGAGTAGTTATTAAAATATTGGATTTCGCCTAAGGAGGGGGCGGAGCCTCACTCATTGACCAACTTTAACACCGGCGCCAATGGGGATTCTATCACACAGATTTCGAAATTTAACGCTTTAGTCGTATTTATTAAATAAGGTCGCACCTTTGGAAGTTTACAACATAACCGTAATATGTGGAGTGGTAGGCTTATCATCTGATTTTACCCATTTTCTCCATGGGAGGCCGAGGCCACATCCAATATTTAAAATTTTCCAAATCAAAGATATTCCTCTCTACCGTAATTCGCTGTATTTACACCTGTATTCTAATTTGTATCTCAATTATAGCTCTTTATATGTTTTCCATTAACTTTGTGGGCGTGGAAGTGGTTCCCTGCACCCTGTTCATTTTTATATAGATACTTCATGTATACCTGAATTAGATTCAAGTGTTACAATCAACCCTTAGCCTTGAGAGCCGAGGTGCATGCTGCTTGGAACCCCTCTGTCGTTTCAAAATGCTTGCCTTAGGGCGTTTGCGGAAGCGTTGGAATGCCGGCCTTGGTTAGATATATGTTCATAAGAAAAGTGGTGTGATTCGGGGCGTTGTCGTGTTGCTACTTCCAAGCGCCTGCAATGCCTTGTCGAACCTGATTATCCCTTCGTTTGAGCCTCTTGAGGACTTCCACGTAAAACTTGGCATTGACGATTTGTCCAGGAGGGACAAATTCATGGTGGACGATGGCTTTGATGTCAAAAAAAACAATGAGCATCGTTTTCACTATGGATTTGCTCATTCTTCCGGTCTTCATAAGCGACGGTCTTCATCAGCGTCCTTTCGCAGATTTTCCGAGTTTCACACAGAATTTAATCGCATACCTCTGGTCTAACGAACGTTTTCGGGTTGTAATACTCACAGAAACACGTCGCGCGAAAATGTTTGTCCTGACTCTCCAGGTGCTCTGAGAAAACTGACCAGCCGCTTGTTCGTTAGCTAGGAACGCCCTCTACCGAATCCAGTCGGTGCGCGTATGCACCGAAGTACAGTCGCGCCGGAAGAAAATCAGTCATGTTACTTTCCGGGCAAACCATGTACGTTTACTTCTCGTGTAAAGCATATATGTATTTAAGCATAGCAAATTAACCTTGTGGGCAGTCTGTTCGGTTAGCGATAGAAAGAGAACACGTTTAAATATATTGATATTATATATAAACGAAATGGACACAAAGGTCTGTTATTTGAAAACTATAAGGTATCAAGGTCTATTGAGAGGCGCTTACGTCTTATTGATATCAATATGAGACATATGTAGTATTTATATACCTAAGTAAATTTAGAATTTGAACTGGATGAAATCGGACCATATTTTCTGATAGCCCCCATATGCCGAAGTGGCTGACTTCGGCAATTCCGTTTAATTGTAAAGCGTAAAATTTGTCCTCCCACATACAATACGAGTATATGTATGTATATGAGTCAATGCACAAGTTACCTTTATAAAATAGGGTGTACGTATTTTATCAAGCGTAATCAGTAGTGATCTTCCCAATATAGTGAATTTCGGCTCTTCTATTGACTTTATACAGTATACATCGGTCAACATTTGTAAAATATTTTCTTATCCAGAGGATTGAAATGAAACCGGTCCTAATCTCTGTTCAGCCACTATAATTTTAATACAAAAATTTTCAACCATCCAGTTCAATTTTTCGCAAACTCCCAATATATTGATTTGCATTCGTTTATAAGAAACATAGATACTACGTATAGACTGAAGAGGTATAACCGTACTACTATGATGAGTAAGCTGCAACTGCGGAGAATGTCGAAAGTTGATAGTATAAAATACGCGAAATCTATCGATAAATTCGATATGTCTGTCCCTCCGTAGCATAAATAGAGTAAAGATTGTTAAGGAATAGTTTAACTAACCAAAAAATAACATATTTCTATGCCTATTTCCTTCGAAAACTTAGTGATTTCATTTTTGGGATGTTTTGCACTTATTCCTCTGAGCACCCGTATTATCCGCTTACATATACAAATATTAAGTAATCGGATATATCACACTTTCATGAAGGCAAACTCACCATAATTTTTGGGCCAATTCTGACACGAAAGCCGCAAAAGAAATGAAGCTAATTACAACACATTTTGCCTTTTCCGCAAGCGCCACGCCAGGGCCACTGCTCATCCCGGGAACAGGAGGCTAATTTCGCCTATAAAAAGTAAATCATGGTTGAACGTTTCATGAAAATTCCATTCATTCAAAAATACCGACAGCGGAAAAGTTTCATGTAAACAAACCATAAATGCCGGCTGCAAGCAATCGCATTCGTTAGGTGTGAATGCAACTAATGAAGGTCATAAAAATGCCAAGCGAAGAAAACGGCAGCGCGGTAGGATGGGAGGTTGGTAAAACTGAGGAATGGCACGGGAAGTTAAGCAAAGATTTTGCGCCAACTTTTGCGATGAATGATGGAGGCGGATGGATGCTTCTTGCTCGCTTTTCGACTGTGTACATATGTATGTAAATGGTGGAGGACGGTCGGCGGGGCGTTGGACGAATGCGCGACATCGTAACAGAGATGATGATGACAAATAAAAAAGAATAATTGCATGATATAAAATGCGCAAAACGGATTTACATTTTAAATTTTTTTATGAGTTTGTCATTTTCAGAGATTTTTTGCGCTTCTTTGTTTTAAATCAGTGCCTGCAATTTTCCCTCCTGACAAAATGCACAATGGGCATGTAAGATAACAAGAAATCTGACCGAAGTGGCATGAAGGAGGACGTGAACAAAAACCCTCTAACAAAAAAAAAGAAAAAATGGGTGTAAAAAATGTAAGAACTTTTTTCAGCGTTTTGGAGAGTTTTGTGCAAAAGCAGCGTGGGAGCATGAAAATAATGGCCGAGACAATTTTTTATGACAATCGCATTGGCTTTGTTTGTATGCAAAACGTCGTCGTTGTTGTTGTTATGATTGCTCCAATTTCTATTTCGTCGCTTTGGCCGCGCCATAATGCATTTTTTTGGTTTATTGTCAATTTTTTACTCGCATTTTGTCGGCCGTAAAATGGCGCTGTGCTGGCAGCTCAGCTGACTAATGTTCTAAAGTTGCCAACAACAACAACAACAAACAGCAAAGGCTAGTTTTACAATCGCGCACTTACCCGTCCGCAGAAATGCACGCCTCTGCCAGCAAGTGTCCTCATATGCCGCAATGTGTGTGTGTGTGTGTGCGAAAGTGTGCCTCCGTAGCTCCGCTTGGCGCCCAGGCGTGTGGATTCCTTCATACGCCGCTCACTTGCCTTTCACGCTCACGCTTTTAAACCTCTAGGATTTCAATGTACGGTTTTTATGCCCAACTTCTTCTGCAGGTAAGATATAATGAATTTGTGAAATTTGGATTATATTTCATATATATGGATCGAGATTGGCCTAAAACTAATTAAAGGGTTTTGATTTCTTGTAAAATTCCGAGCACATCTCTTAATTGCTTTTCTTCACTAAGTTGACAAGAATAATAATAAATGTGGATTTTAACTAGAGTGAAAAAGTGGACTTAGGCTATTTTATCATGCTGACCTAGAGATAGAGAGGGCTGAGTGGGTGCTTTGAGAGCGTTAATATTAAGCACATTTTTCCGTTTTCCACATCGCAGCTTAAAGTTTCCACTTGACTTTGAGAAAATCTTGTAATGTGAAGCGAAATTTGCCGTTCGGGACCACTCGGTTCAGCCATTACGCGTTTCGCTACTTTTCGGCTTTTTACAAAAACAAACTTCTATTGCCGTTACCCTTAAACGAGTATGCTGGGTATAACTATACTTTCGCCAAATAGTATTTCAAACCCTTGTCAGTATTTTTTCCCTCCAACTGCATTTTCCTTTTCGAGTGTCAGTTTCGTTTTCTTTTGAATCTCGGTTTGCATTTTTCCGTTTCCTCTTTGCCATTTTTTTCGCAGCTTCTCCTTTAATATTTATTTGCTTGTTTGTTGGCAAAGTTGTCAAAAAGTTAGGCTTGGTCGTGGCTGACTCTTGTTTCGCCGGGACCAAGTTTCTTTGCCAGCCATTTGAGTTCGGCAATACCAGCGCCACTGATTAAGGAAGTTTTCCCCATTTCGTGTTGCGGGTCATTTTACAAAATTTCATCAAATTATTTTCTTTTATTTGCGCATTTATTGCAGGCTCCATCAGCGTTTTCCGTGTGCTTGTTTTAGTCCTCTATTTCATGGCGCTTGTTTGCTTGAATTTCGTGAAGTATGACAGTTTTGAATTTGGAGTTAGTTCCTTTCATACTTCCTCTGTGTAACGTTATTTTTCACATTTTAAAGTTTCATTAGGCTTCATATTTCAATATTTCTCTTTCGCTGCTCAAGCACCAATTTCTTAGACCACTTCAGCGGGTGACTCGCGAGAGTTAGGAAAATGATGCCGAAGTTTCAAGTTTGGAAAACTTGCCGTAATTCTTGATAGATGTGATTAGGCTATCACTTAAATTTGATAGATTTGTTGTGACTGAAAATCTGAAAGCTAAAAAAATTTATAAAAGCGAAAAACACTACAGATGTGAGTACTCTGTACATTAGGGTGGGTAAAAACAAACGTTTGTTTTTTCCGACTGGTCCTGTCGAAAATTAGTTGGTAGACATGTCTAAGGAAGGCTCTTAAGTATGAGCCCATATGATTTGTCCTTGTATGTGAGGTATTAATGAAACCCAGAGAACACTTTTTGGTATGCGGCATGTTAATAGTGTGTGCTACTGGCAAAAATAGATAAAATCGGGTCGATACGAGGATCCCACAATCCGCGCGGTGGAATAAGCCTTCTTTATATCGCATAAAGTCCTTTCGAGCGTGGGTTATGAAAGACTAAATGTCAACAAACTGACTGAAACTTGTCAGTGTGGCTTTAGACGTGGAAAGTCTTCACTTGACCATTCACCATGCCACCATCCACCAAATTTGGAAAATATTCACTTTTTTGTCGACAGCATAAAAGGATACCAGGACTCGCTTTGGCACTAAAAGAGACTGCCCACAGTCTCCCCTATTATGAAGCCTTGTCGTGGACGACCTACTAGTTTTGCCAACTGACAATGGATCTGCTGTCAAGGATATGTGGTTGACATTGTTATTATAGCTAAGGGGTCTATACATGGCTAAAGGGTGGTACAAAGGGGTTGAGCTGAATATCAACCTTTCGAAGACGATCATAGGCCTGTTTACGAAACGTGGGTTCCTGCCCGGCCTCAGGAACCTAACTTAAACGATTAATAGATAAATCTTGTGGCTGCAAGCCGAAGATTTTCAGGTGGTTGTACACTATGACCGTACAATCGATAACCACGTATGGAGCAAAACAAACGGCGGAGTTCGGAAGGGCTCCAACTATCGAAGCTGCAACAACATGCATGCATCTGTCTGTCCGGTACCATGCACAAATGCCCAACGGCAGCACTTGAAGGCATGCTTGGGGTCACACCACTTCACCTAGTAATCGGTCACGTAGCCAAGGCAGAGGTAAGGTAATCTCATCCCAGCAGTAGAGGAATTAAGTAGTGTAATACCATTGGCTTTTCACCCAAGGGACAGCATTACCAAAAGGGTAAACTTCTCCAAGAAGTTCAAGGTAACCCTTAAGAATAAGGCTGAATAGAATCATTACACTCTCGATCTACTGGTTAGAGTTAGTATAATCAAGTGGTACACATCAGAGGGAACTGGTGCAGGGGTCACAGGACCACGCACTAAACTCTCCGTACATATAGGAAGTTTTCCGATAAGCCATAAGTTTGTGCGTAGAGAAAAACCTCCAACGCAACTATAGACGAGATCAATTCGCTACTGGTGGAAGTGTGTAGAGAACGTCTAATATAACCAAGAGCACCTCATCTGGGTGCCCGAACTATATGTGGCATTGATAATGTTAACATCTGATATTTCGGCGTTTGTAAGTGTTCAAGAGAAGGTTGCCCGGAAACTTGATGGTCCTTTGCGCGTTTGCAACAGTGAATTCAGCATACGATGAAACGGTAAGCTGTAGAGATATACAACACCATTGAGATAGTTCATCGAATCAAGAAACAGCGGCTATGCTGGCTAGGTCATGTTGTCCTGTCGGATGAGAACTCTCCAGCTCTTAGAGTCTTCGATTCAGTACCCGTACGTGGAAATAGAGGAAGAATAAGGTCTTCACTCCGTTGGAGAAAACAGATAAAAAAGAACAAACCGAGAATGCTTGTTCCATTGTATACTACTTGCTGCAGGTTAAGATGTCTTATAGACAAAATGGAGATCTGCTCGATAGCATGTCGTCGGTTCTGTACCCTCACGATGAATATACCTAAGCATTTACTCTTTGATTGCACTATCACCGCAAGAAGACAGAGAAGAAAAAGAAAAGTAGAGATCGTGTTGTTCTATCAGTCCAGGTGCCTTATTTAATCTCCTTAATGCAAATTGATTAGATTAAGTAAGGTAATAAGAAAAAGGCAAAATAGACTGTAGCTCGCAGTGTACACCGCATAATAAATCTAATCCAGGCTTTATCGCTAATTTATCTCTTGCTTTACCAGCTTTACTTTGTAAATCACATAATAAATAATCATACGTCAATATTATATATAATTCTATATATGTATATATATGTATATATTCTTCGTTTTTGAGTTTAAGGTTTTAGAGAGTATTTATTTCAAATTGTTTTCCTCCAGGAAGCTTCGTTTTCTATTATATTTTAATATTCTAAAGTACTTAAGCTCTCCGATAAGCCTTAAAACTTTCAACTCCATGTATTTGACTGCTGCCGATTTTTGCGCTTCAACCTGAGCTCAACCGACAAACAACAGCTCATCTTTTAGATGACAAAGTCAAATGCAGTTCGTCCTTCTGCCACACCTCAGGCGGCACAAATGCCAACACAGCGGCACACACACACGCAAATATTGGCACAAATCAACCGAGATGGCGTACTTGCAACGCATGCCGGCTGAATTTGAATCGACTCCAGTTATAGCAGCAGAGATAAGCCGGACTCACCACTTAATGGCAGCAACAATGTATGAGAGTAAAAAACACAAACTGCATATATTGTGCATTCATAAAGGAAGGAACTAACGGCATCTGCGTGTGTGTGTGTGTGCCTGCATTTAGCTATGCTGGCAGAGAAATATAAATGCAAGCTTAATCTTTCGAATATTTCAAATAAAATGGCAAATTCAAGCTAAAATATGTTTGCTGTGCAATGCGTTCGTCCAACACACACACAGACACACACTCATAGAAACACGGATGCGTGCACATCAGCTGGCAGTCACAGCGAATGTATGCCTGACATCGTTTGAGCTGCTAGTAGTAGCTGTGGCTGCCGTGGTGGTGGTGGTGTTAGTGGTAGGGACCAGAGCAGCTGCAATAACAGCAGAAAATGCAGTTGTAGCCGAATGGAAAATGCGGCGCAGCTGCAGCAGCAAATTGTTGATACGCCGCAATGCAAATTACCCGCTCTGGCGGCGTATTGACTTTGGCATCGGAATCGCAAATCGTTAGACAGAGTCGGTTGAGTCGGCGGAAGCGGCGTTGTACGCCAGTTGGCCTGTGGCTGGAATTTATGCAGCTACCATCAGAGCTGCGTCGATGAAGACAACAATATTTGACAGTATCATCGCCGTGCGAAACATTTCTAAAAGGAACACGGAGTGGCGCAACAAAAGTCAAACAACACGATTATGCTAAAAACAAAAACAACAGAAATTATCGACATCAAAATGCATAAACAATACAAATAAAGGCAAATATACGGTATGTGTAGTCATGACAGCAATTACAGCCAATGCAGACATAAACAACAACAGTGACAGTGAAAGAAAAACAAAAACAAAGCATGGTTGCATGCATGGAAAGCGCTGCAAGCAGCCAAACATACACTATAATGAGTATGCGAATGCTTAGGGGAGTGAAGTTCGCACTTCTAAGCCCTTTCAGTTGACAGAAGTGCTACTTAGTTGAGCTACCCCGAAGAGTGGCATTGACGGAATATTAGAACACCTGCAGTTCTAGTCAAGTCTAAAATGCATTTACATAGTGGCGAAAAAGTAACCGGGAATTGTAAATTATATGCAAAATATTTTATTATTCATGAATAATTATTTTGTCGCCTTCGAATACCAGATGTAATACACTTATGCCAATGATTTTTTCAGTCCTCGAAACACTTTTCATAGGCACTTTTTGGAATGGCCTTCAGCTCCTTCACCGAATTTTGTTTTATCTCTTCGATGGATTAAAAACGGGTTACATGGCAATTTTAGTTTGGTGAACAGAAAAAAATCCCACGGAGCCAAATCTGGTGAATACGGTGGTTGATGGATGGTACTCATTGCGTTTTTTTCGGCACAAGTTGAGCTAGAATGCTTTAAATAACCAAAATATCGACCATAATCATTGTGTTACACAGGTTGCTATATATATTTCTGGCCTAATAATGTAAATAGGCATATTTATCAACGAAATTGGTTCTTTTTTTTAATTTATTTTTTTTTTTATTTTTGTTTTGTCGATTGCTGATCTGTGACGATCTTATGAACGTCTTTTGAAGCACCGCGATCGTATTTTTTCAGCATTTCTTTACACCAATCCACACGAGTCTTTTTTTGAGCAATTGTCAAATTGTGCGGGATCCAACGAGAACAAACCTTTTTTACGGCCAGGTGTTCATACAATATCGAATGTATGCTGGTGGGAGAAATGCATAGGCATGCTTCTATCTGAAGGTATGTTACATGACGGTCATGCATTATTAGTTCAGGTACGGCATCGATGTTTTCTGGAACAACGGCTGTTTTTGGACTTCACGGAATTCATCTTTGAGCGAGAGGCAGCCACGATTGAATTCGTTGTATCAGGTTTTCACAGTGCTATAGGATGGTGCTTCATAGCCATACAAAGATTTTAGTTCATCGATGCACTCTTGTCGTCATAATCCACGTCGAAAGTTGTGAAAAATGATCGCACGAAAATGTTCACGAGTTAATTCCATTTTTGGCCGAGATGAATTTTTTAATTCACTGTAAATAAAACAATTCACGATTAAATGACAAAACGTTCTGAGATATTTTATGCTAAAAAATGTCAAACTTTCCAATGGAAATGTCAGATTGCACCTGGCAAAACTTAGTGTTGCCCTAGGCCAGAATATATATAGCAGCCCTCGTAAAATGATAAAAGCAGCTGTACGTCATGAAACAAGTTTGAACTCAAATTCGTATTCTTTCCAACAGATTTGTTGAGTAGTGCAATCAGATCAGTTTTTGGTTTCGCTTTGGAAAGCTAAAAAAATCGTGTGACGGGTGACGGCAATCGCTTTATATTAGTGTGAAAGAGCGGCACAAGTGAAAATCATGAGCTTCTCAAAAAATTTGATATTTTGATATTTATTTTTTTTACCGCACTCTTTATAGAATTTCTCAAACGTCTGTAGTTGAAGACAAAAAGATGTAGTCGTCTTCGCTTGCTTCGAATCAATCCAGTCATAAAAAACTGTTGGCGAATGCATTCGCAGAAATCCCCTTAGAAAAGATAAATTTATGACGAGCCATATAGATGTGTTGACCGAATCAATGCCAAAACTTATTCGAGATGATCTCCACTAAAAAGGCTATTGTTGGTGAATTGGTCATCTTCTGTCAACGCACCTGAGCAAATTAGGCTCAACATATGAAGCATCCTCTTCAGTGGCAAGCGTCAACGGACATGAAGGTATCCTTCCTACAGAGGAAAAAATGTTCACTGTTAAAGATATTTTCATAAGACAAACGACGAAATCTATGCAGAAACATCCAAGGATGCAAAACATTTTATTTAAAAGGTTCAACTTGGTCACCATTCAGCTGCTTTAATATTTTGGTGGGAGTTTTCTGAAAAGGCGTAACACCTCTTAACTCCCACAAGAAAGAGGCTAAACTGGGATAATTTATAGCAGACGAAGGGTAAAAATCGACATGCCTGGCTCCACATTTGTAGATGTTCTGGAAATCCAGATTTGAAGCATGGCCTGGCGAATACCCTAAAGAGATTTGGAGGGCCTCAAAAAGTTTTGGTTCGAGCAGCTTCATAGAATAGATGCCATTGATCAATGGCCGAAACGCTATGTCCAAACAAAATGTGATAATTTCGAATAAAATTGTTCATCGCTAATTTAGTTTATACTTTTATTCTTAAATAAAACTGTCTGGACATCATTTTTTACCACAACATGGTTCGACGTCAAACATTAACGACTTTGACTTATATATCATAAAATATATAATATTCCAAATAGTCGGCGTGGAATATTTTAGATATCCGTATGGAGTCATGTGTAGAAGTTCACGCAAGGAAAGTTGTTTGATTGCCATTCACTTGGGAGTGACACGAAACGATCCTTTTACATATGGCTCAAACAGTTAACGACTTTCGTTCGTAGACCAAGTATCCTTGCTTGGAAGAGAATCCCCCTTTTGATGACAACCGTGGCAAATATATTAAGGATTACGAATTAAGGGCTTGCACCTGGAATGTCCGGTCCCTTAATTGGAAAGTTGCCGCTGCCCAGCTGGTTGATGACCTCGTAAAAATAAACGCTGACACCCCCCCGATGGAAGAAAAGGACGATGTCTCCGGATCGAAAAGCAACCACCAAGATTGATCATGTTGTGGTAGACGGAGCACACGTCTCTAGTGTTTTAGGCGTGCGTATGCATCGAGGTCCTAACGTCAACTTGGACCACTGTCTTTGTTGCAGGCAAAAAACTCATATCAACAAACACCAGGAAGGTTCGACATAAAAGGCTGCAATCACAACACATAGCTGAACGATTTTCTACTCGAATTGCACTCCTGCTCTCTGAGAGCACTCATCAGCAACTCGGTATAAGAGAACTTTGTGATGGCATTTCAAGCTCCTTACGTGCAGCTACAAACGAAAACATTGGTTCTCGAAAAAGCCAAAAGGACAGCTGTTACGGTGAGGAGTACCGTGTCGCAACAAAAAAAACAGACTGCTTACCTCGCAACGTTACAATTGACCACAACCCGTGCGGCATGGGATAGATTCCGAGAGTTGAAGAGGGAAACAAAAAGCATTTGCAGACAAAAAAGAGAGAGGCCGAAATGGCTGAGTATAAAGAGAGCTGAGCGACAGGGGTAATGCTCGCAAATTGTATGAAATGATGCGGCAGCTAAAGCAGGTTTCAAGACCGGAGCATACTCTTGTAGAATCCACAGAGGTGATCTAGTGACTGATGACTAGAGCATGCTAAAATTAAGGTGGGAACACTTCTCCAGCCAGCTGAATGACAGTAAAAGCATAGCACCAGGAGAATCGTTGACGATGGAACAAACATTCCATTGCCCGGGAATGAAGAAGATCAGTTTGAAATCGTACGCATACGTATATACTTCATCATTTCCGTTTAAAAATTGCACTGCTCAGTGCATACAATTTTGAACACATGCTTGTGATTTGAAATATATTTTGTTATTTATGAATTTTATTGAATTTTACCATAAAGAGATAAAGAAAATAACCGTCTCCTGGTTTTAAGCTACCTCCCCACCATTTTTCAGCCAAATCGGTTCAGCCGTTCTTGCATTATAAATAGTGTAACTAAAATGACATTTTTTTGTATATATAAATCTTGTAGACAAACCCTTATTATTTTTTTTACCTTCCCTTCGAAAATTAGAAGTATACATTTAATAATAGGGCTTCTCGAAAGGTTTTTAGAGTTTTACATACTATGACCACTACACATAAAATCTTATTAAATTTATAAAAGACTGTTACAAACATTCCCAAAACTAAAAGTATTTTACAATCCAGTTTCTCAAATATGCAGTAGGATCAATGGTTTGCTATTCCTCCACCGCGTGGGCGTACGTAAGGAGGGTTTGAACACTTCACTGACTTAATTTTAATCACCTTTTTATGAAGGGAAATTAGTTCGGAAACAGAACAAAGTTTCAAACACATTTTTGTATATTGAACATGGGTATATGAAGTTAGAAACGAAGTTTTTCAAACATGAAGAAACGTCGGTGATCCTATAAAATATATGTAAATATTCAGAGTGATGAGCTGAGTGGATTTAGCCACGTCGCTCTGTATACACGCCATCCAGCTCCTCAATTTTTGAGATATCGATCTGAGTGTGTGTGAAAAGATTTTATATTTGAAGAAATATCTTCAAGAAATTTGGTAAAGACTATTATCCAAGGCATGACTACAATCTTCGAACATATTGTTTAGTTCGGCCCATTATGGTTTACAACTGTCATTAAAAATGACCGATCGAAACCGAGTTTTTGTAAGGAATATTTTGTATATGTAAAGAGTTTAATAGCTTCGATGTAACTGAAGTTATTGTTTTTTTTGTTTTAATTGAAACTTCAGTTATTTTAATATGAGTCTGCACGCGATGTCCTTTATATAGAAATAAATATTTAAAGAGAAGTTTGCCAAAAATATATAGTTTGAATTTACATGCATATACTTTATATATTTACAAAGGTTAGAACTAAGTTCTATTCTAAAAACTTTCCGACATTTTTTTAGATGAGAAAATATCAGCTAATTAAAATTAAATTCAATATCTATGGTCCATATATTTTAGAATATAGCTCATATTATTTGATTTACTAATTACTCCATACTATGTAAGATAATAGACCTTTCAGGTTGACTGGGTAGCAATTTCAAGTTGAAGTACCCTGTAGAAACAATGTACGCAGAAATCTATACTGAAAGCTAAAAGCCAAGGGCCAAAGTCAATCTTTAGCAAATATGCAAAGTATGACATGATACTCGTATATAATAATGATGAGTATATGTGGGGAGATATGAGTAAAAGCATAACTTTTGGCAAACTTATGGACACACATTCATTCACACATGAGCATGTAATTTTTTGTTGCTGTAAAATATTTGAAATACAGCTAGTAAAAGCACAGCAGCAATCTGCTGCAAGAATGTTACCACAAGCAAGGCGACAGGGACGAAACATGTAGGGGGGCAGCCGAAGCAGCACTGGAAGGGCAACTGAAGCGATGAATCGCTAGCGAGCGATCAAAGTAAGCCGAAATATCGGCAAGTAGAGGCACTTGAACGCACGGCAATTTTCGAGGGAGAAGCACAAGCTCTGAGAGTTAGTTGTCGGAGACTGGCAAGCAGATGCAGGAAGATTTCATAGAGGGTAGAGGGAGCGTTAGCGACTTCGTGTATCTTGTCAAAAGCGAATTGTGGCAAAATCTTCGAAGACAATTGATGGAAGACTTGAAGAATAAATCGTTTGTATTTTATTTATGCGCCGTGTGCCAAACTATACCGTATTAGTGGGGCACTTGCATCGGTATGCAACAATGCTTGCGGCAAAGACACAGCGGCGGCGGTGCAGAGGTCGGTGGCAATTTAGCTGAGCAATCACGAAAATGACAACGGCGCACAAAATGCATCCATCATTCAAGACGGCAGTGATGCACGAAAAATACTTTATGTGTGCATGTATATGTGTCTGCTATATAAATGATGTGCGGCAACGGGCATGGCACACACACACACACAACCATAAATAGTTGTACACGACAGCTGACAAGCGCAGCTTTTCGCATTCCCGCCAACATAACCTACGACTTTTCGTTGTCAAATAAATACCACTCCGCACACACACACACATACATCCATGTCCTCTACATATATGGCTCTTTATGTGTGTGTGTGGCTTCGTGCATAAGCGCCTGGTGTAGCGTGTTTTATAGTCTGCCGCCACATGTCACACAATTTAGTTGCACACCAACACCATCAAAAGCACGCAGAGTTTGGCAAAAGTCACAAACAACAACAACATAAACATGGGTACACACTCGCAAACGTAAGCGTGCAGTTAATGTTATGTCAGCTTGACAGCGTTGCTGATACCACTGTGCTACAAGACCCACACCGACAACAACAATATCGCGCCAACAGCCAACAACAGTATCACGCTTGCATGTCGTTTATGTGGCAAAAGTGTTGGCATGCAGCTATGTTAATGAGTTGTTGCTTAATTTTCACTATGCGCCACTAACTTCCACTAGCGCTCACACACACACACACACACAGGAACGCGCGCTCATACACAAACACACGCTCATATAGCACAAATAACTGTTTGGTTGGCGAAAAAACCCGCCTGTTCGTTGCAACTCCATCATATTGTTGTTAATGTTTCTCTATTTATTTGCAACATTGTGTACGACGAATTCCACAACATAACTGTGTTCATACCCGTGCCCCCGAATTTCAAGCAGCAAAGTGGCAGAAATGGCCGCGTGCCTGTCCTCGCCCGGTCGCTCGCATATTTGGCTTGTAATTTTACACGCAAGTGCAAATTAAGATGTTTTCTTTTGAATGATTATGTGCTTGCTTCTAATGAATGCAACAATTTGCGGCAACATCAGTTGTTATGATGCAAATGGTAGAATTGAGATTGTCACTTGGGTGGCCGCAAAAATGTTGCCACACATGAGACCAAATGTTGACATTTGCATCTGACAATGTTTCATATTTGACAGTTAGTTGTGTTTCTGCATTGTTGTAGCAATGTCACAGCGCAATGGTTCATTTATGTTATTTTGAGTGTGACTACAATTGGAATTGTCGAAATAATTTTGAAAATTGTAGCAAAAAAGTTGTAGAAATTGGGAATAGCTTTAGCCATTTGATCAAACATTTATAAGGTTCGCCCATGAGATATCAAAAATGACGCACTTTAAAAAAAGTTAAATTCTATTTCGGCTTTTGATCATATCTAAGAACCAATAGAACATTCTTGCCTTTATATTTCGAGATTAAAGAACAAAAACAAATTTTAACCATCGAAAATCTCTTCATTGCTTTTCAAAATATTCTCACTTGTGAACTTTATCCTTTTGCATGAGTTTTAACCAATCGCCAAAGCAGTTTTGCCACGATGGTTAATGTATCTCCAAAACATGTGTTCTGTACGCATTAACCGCTTCTGCAGCTGTCAAAAAAAGGTTGACCTAATAGTTTAACTTTTCCGTACGGAAATAAAAAAAGGATGACTCAACAAATTGATGTTCTGAGAGGTAAAAAATGCAGTTGTCTCAGTCGTGGTGAAGAGTGATTCGACATCGCTGGTTGGATTTCCTGATTTCCTGAAAGATAACTGGCAAACAGATATTTGGGTATCGCTCAGTATTATTGTACTCCGTGGTACCACTGGTATGGTTGTGATTGGTCTAACATTTCCAAAATAACAGGCAACAATTTGCCTGGAAGTGCTTCGTGTGCGAACAATTTTTGTTGGATTGAACTCTGCTGTTTCTTTCGGGCTCATACGCGTAAGTTTTCTCTTGATGTCAGCGACGTGTTACGAAGCACCACTATCGTATTTTGATAACATTTCTCTCAATAAATCGACACGAACCTTTTTTAGCGATTCACAAATTATGTAATATCCGGCGAGAAATACAATTTGACATTCAAACGTCTACATCACATGATGATATGGCAAGTTTGTTTGCAAGTTAGTTTGTGCGCAGCATCAATAGTTCCCGGAACGACAACTGGATGAACTTCACGAAATCCGTCTTATAGTGATATACGGCCTCGATTTACTTCATCATGCCATTGATAACCACTATTGATAAACACTAGCCCTTGATAGTGTTCCATTGCCAAAAACTGCATTAAGTTCACTGATACACTGCTGCTGCTTTAATACACGCATACTTAATTCCATATTTTGGCTGAGATGCATATTTTAAGTTACTGTAAGCAACACAATTAGCGGTCGTATGTCAAAGCTTTCCAAGTATGCATATCATCTAAAATATCAAACTTTACGAAAAAATTTTGAGTTTCCAGAGTCCAATGCTAGTGTTGCCAATCCCGAAGTATAAAAGGCAACCTACGCGTTATATACAGAAGAGGAAGACAAAATTTTATAATGAACGAATCATTTGTTTTTGAGTTATCACGGCAGCACAGTCGGTTCGGAAAAAAGCGTTTAAAAACTAACTGATTGGGCTGAATGAAGTGTGCGGATTCCTTTTAAATGTCAGTAACTTAAAAACTATTGGAGATCGAATGAAATTTTACTAAGCTATTTTAACGGTGAGCTATCGAAATATGAAAAAACAAAAATATGGATTTTTTCAAAATTTCATTTTTGACGAAATATGGGCCAATGGTTTCCTCTACCCGCATTTCAATGATACCTTGTGAATTATCATCACTCGAAATTCGACAATTTTTTGGTTAACTTACGCATTCAACTAAATGTGATCTTCAGCGCTGAACAAAATTTTCGGTCGGGATCGATGGCTATCTCGTTTTAGAACCACTCACCTAATGTACAAGTATGACACTTTTGATGGTTGTTCGGCTTCAATTCGTGCACGAGTTGTATTTTGTAAGGCCTAAAACGAAGATTCGTCTGCAAAAGCTTGCATAAAGTGAATGAGCATAACTCCAATTATAGTTCGCGATGGCGGACGGACTCATTATGGACTTCTCCACAGCAGCATTAGCGTTTTCGATGCGCACGGTACGGTGTTGATGCCCATCAAATGTAGTGCATGCTCCGTGGTTGCTCGAATTACCGTCTCTGCTGGGCGAATAGAGCAATTATTTCAGGAATAAATTTGCTCGATTTGCAATGTTCTTCCGGAGTAAATCCGTTTATTGTATAATTGTAAACCAATCTGAGTAAAAGTTAAGTATCAACTTTCAAACAGACCAAATCCGAAAAGTATGTTGCCAAACGTCGTCAAGAAAACGCCCGTTAGCTTTACTAGTCTCTCAGATAATAAGTGTAGAGAAGTTCTTTTAAAAAATTTTAGATCGATTCGAACCATAGTCGTTTGTCTCGTGTAAATTTTCACCTCTTACTTGTCATTAATGATTCCTGGCACAATGATGTGATACAACACGTCTTAAAGAAAACGAATCTTCAAAGGTTTATAGTAATAAATTATATCCTAATTAAGATCGGATCTAATAAAAGGCACCAACTAATGGTATAGAAAAGCGACTGTATGCAGCCTTTGTTGGTTTTGTAGATGCAGAAAACATTTCTGAACAGTTTCGAGGGATGGTGCTAAGTTGACAGTCTTTGTCCGGAGAATAATTTGCGTCCGTTCTGATTACTGAGAACCGACTATCGTGTGAATGGGATGTCTTATGTTTGAAACTTTCGGCCCTTATGGGCATAACATGATTTCAGCGGAAAGCATTACTAAATTTTATATATAAAAGATTTTGTTAAAGCAAAAGTAGACAGGCGACAACATTACATACATATACTTACCACATAATTTCGTAGAAACTCAAATCTTTAAATAGTGACAGCGCAAGACAATAAATGCGACATTTTATTACCCCAAAGCAGCAACATATACGCACTGTAAAGTTCAGTGGAGTTGCACGATGCACAGGAGAAATCATTACATTAGTCAGAGGAGAAACCACTTTCTTCACAGATGGAAATTCCAGAGTCAAATCGAATTCGCCAGCAAAATATATCATAAAATTTTCGAACTAAAAAGGAATTGGTTCGAAAAATACAAAGTGTATTCAACAAAGTGAATTGTGAGTGAGTATTTGACTTACGCTTATTTGACAATCAAATAGTAAACAATTCATGTATTTGTTTATATTAACCCGTGTGTTTTTTTTTTTTGATTTTGAACAATATGAAGCCACTTGCTTTACATACATATACTTATATGATAAATATAAACGTAATAGAAATAGAGACAACCAATTTATTTGTTTGGGAAATGTTTAGTATCGCGCCGGTTTAGTATCGTTTATGGAGAAAAACAGGGAGGGGGGGGCTACCCCCCCTCACGCCCCCTTATCGGAAAGAGGAAGGTTCGAACTTTTTAATAAACCCCCCCTCGACCCCCTAGAGCCACTATAGACCTGTAGGGAGCACTTTGAAAATGACCAAAAATCGGTGTTTTTGCTCATTTTTCCATACAAACTGAAACCAATGTAACCCAGCCAACATTTTTGTATGGACAATAATTCAAAATAAAGAAAACCAAAATGTTTCAGTGCAATGTATATACTTATTTAATTGCATCTATCAATGGTACAAATTATCTATTAATGCTTCAAAAAATAACCCTGGTCGGTTCAACACCCGGGTGTATCAGATTTTTTTCGCATAGAACTCCTTTTTGCGTTGGCGGCCTTCGGCCGCGCTTCAAAAAAAATAACCCTGGTCGGTCCAACACCCGGGTGTATCAGATTATTTTCGCATAGAACACCTTTTCGCGTTGGCGGCCTTCGGCCGCGCTTCAAAAAAAATAACCCTGGCTGGTCCAACACCGGCTACGCCATCCACAGTATTTTAGCATTGAACACCTCCTTCGCGTTCACTTCATACATTTATTGCTAACTGGGTTTAATTTATTCCCTTTTGTTCGTGCTTTCTCGGTAATTTGACAGTTGAAATTAGGCAGTCATTTTGGTTTTTCGCATTATTGAACTCAATGCAGAAAAAGGTGTATTTTATTTAAAGATTTGCAAAGAAATTAACAATCAAAAGTAATTAAAAACATTACTAGTGGTTTTTATAATTCATAAGTAATATATGTGCGTGAAAATGTATCCATAATTGGTTTGGTACAATGCACAACAGGTGAAAATAAACTAGCATATATTGAGAAATTTGCAAAAAATAGCATTTTTTAAAGTGAATTTGTGCAAAAATTTGTGAACCGATTTTTATAGAATATGTTTTAAAATAAAGTTTGATAATTTAAGCATACATTCGTGTTTAAAATTTTCAATTCGGTTGTCTCGTTTAGGTACAGTGCGCCAAAATTAACCGGCGCGATACTAAACCCAACCCATTTGTTTATATGCTTTATACTTTTCATGAACATACATATAATAAGTACCATGTTTTGTATGATCAATTAGTTGTTTAGAGGGTGAAAATATAACGAAAAATGTATGACATGTTGTAAGGGAGCTATTTGTTACTGTCATTTTATTTAATCGGTTCCGACAAATGATTACCCTTACATGTAAACGTATTAGCCATATCACATTAAAATTTAGTCTAAAAAGACACCCCAAAGATTCACATTATACAACGAGGAGTATTAATACAAACGCATGGCACCACGATATCTTACCATATGTAGGTAAAATAATCAGTGTTTGTGCGTTATATTTTCAAATGATGTTCATTATACAAGTATGTTAATGTGATACTTTGCAAGGCAATTTTCCTCTACAGGTTAGAGAGGGCTTGATGCATTGCTTTGTTTAAACTAGACAACCAAAAATAACTTACTCGGTTTGAACAGCTGCGTTGGCAAGAGTATTATTAAAAAACGCGTGGTTCTTGTTCATGTGCACCAGAAATTTATACCAATTCCACACCAGAAACTCCTTACCACAAAAACTACAGCACAGCATGTATAGCTTCCGATCAGTTGTTAAAATTTTCGCGTAAACAAGTTTGTCTTGAGACCTTATCAATAGTAAAAACGTAAAATTTCTATTTATCAAAATATGAGGGTTTCTTACTTTTTTTCTTGAAGATTGCGAAGTAAGTTTAATGAGGGTACTGCATCGGGGCTTAGTCGTCTTCTTTTAAGGGGAGATTCTTTTATTTCCTCCGCCTTAAAATGTAGCCCACATATTCTCGATGACAAACTGAGTTGTACGCTTTTTCCCATTCCTTCCGTTGCGATTTGTCAGTTGGAGCACAAATCATTGGTAAGTTGCTTCCATGAGTTGTTTTGCATAGGCAACAAGTATTCGGCAATTTATTCAGTTATTTAAAAAAATATTGTTTTTCGTTTTGAAATTTGCTTACTTTTGAATTTCCGAATTTGAATTTTCGAATAAATGTAAGGGTTAAGCCAATGACAACATTCATGTCAAATAAGCGTAAAGAAAAATTAAATGTCATATACTTAGTTCACTTTGTTGAATACACTTTGGAAAAATACATATATCTTAAATTTTTGTATGCAATCAAATAATGGACAACTTGTGATGTAGCAATATTCAAAAAATAAAAATAAAATAAAAACAAAACAATGTCATTTTCGTTTGAACCTAAGCTATACTACTCTAGCAGCTATATTACTTTAGCATATATGTATCTGAACAATTAATCTCGAAGATTTTGGCAAAGAAAAAGTAGAGAGGCGAAAACCTTATACTTATTTTTGAATATATGTATCTTGTAAAATAAAAGAGTTTTCCTTACAAGAACACAATTTGAACCGATTAGCACCGATCAGTTATCTACATAACGTGATTTTAATCGGTATGTATCGGCATTGCATGACAGCTTTATGCCATAGTGCATCGATTTGATAAACTTCTCCGAATATTTTACCATTGCCCTAGGCAGTAACTCCAACAAGATTTGGTGACGACATCGCGAAAAATCAAATAGATTTTCATGCGAGGACATGAATTTGATCGTTCAGTTTGTATGGCAGCTATATGCTTTAGTGGCGCGATCGTTTAGCGGCGGTTACGACAAATAAGCAGCTCCTTGGGTAGAAAAGTATAAATAGTATTCTAATTTTGTGATCGTTGTCTCGAAAATTAAGGGTAGGTAGGTTGGGTATAAGTTCGGACGGACAGAAAGACGACTGCTTATCTCGCCCATCATTTATATGTATGTATATTTTGTAGGTTATCCGACGTTTTCTTCTGGGTGTTACAAGCATTATGGCTAACTTTATTTACCCTGTTCAAGGTCTATGGCTAGCGGTATATGCTAGTGGAGCGGTGGTTTATAACTGGTTCATTTCCCTACAGGGTCTAGATGTGTATATGTGCAGTTTATATAGAATGCAAGCTTGATCTACCCATGAGCGTTTTTCAATGTTTGCTCGCAATTGCCACATTCTTAATTCAGTATTTCGCTCCATTCCTATGCATACTTTTATGTGAATGTGTATGTGTGTGCGTTAGTTTGAATTTGGTACACTTAGCGACGCATTGCGCGTGTTTGAATAGCTCCAAAGGGTGCAATTTCTCAAAACTTAAACGACAGCGCTGAACATTGACAAAAACCGCACAAAGAGCACAGAGTACAACTTGCAACTGCCGCGCAGACACTGTGCAACACTAAAACCGGGTTCGAAAGCAAATGTCTGCGAATACAACACGAACACACACACACACACACTTGGTAATTGAAGCGTTTGCAGCTATTTGCGAGAAATTTAAAATGTACGCGAGTTATATGCATTACAAAAACAACAAATAGCGCTGTTGAGCGTTTCGTCCGAATGCACATTTTTCGATGGTGAGCAGCGCACTGGGGCAGCAGACAGATTGTGCGAAAGATAGTGTTGGAGGGGGCCCGCATGCAATTTCTCGCATTTTCACTGCCACAGTTCCGCTTTGGCGCACTTTTTTCGGTGAGTTGGCCGCCAGCTGAGTGCCATAAAAGCTTGTGCTGCTGCTTTGCTATTGTGCGGCTGCCACGCGGAGCAACTAAAACACTTTCAACAAAATTATTATTGCAGTAAATGCTTTCTGTCATTGCGGGGGCGCTCCCCGTCGCTTGGAAGCCCTCTAATTGCGCGGCGCAAAGCCTGGTTCCCCCATCTTGGGTGAAAGCGCTAGGCTGCCGCCGCATCATTTACGCGCAATAATTTTTCTGCTTGTGGCAGCACCGCCGCAGATTGTTGTCTCAATGTAAGCGTACATGCTGTGGGCATTATTGTTGCAAGCGCAACATAGTTCTGAAAAATGATGTATTAACAAGCGTGTGTAGTGGGGAACTGAGCGCTACATACTTATTATGTTTGTGGAAGCAGCACTACGAATTTTGCCTGTCTGTACTCGTACGAAGCTTTGCAGCAACCAATTTAGTTTTACGCACAGCCAACACAAGCGTCCCCACTGTAGCGACGGTAGAGTTGCGAGCGCAGCAAAAACAACGGTATATGCTCCACAATATTTTTCTGTTATCTCATAAAATTGCAACGCTCGTATGCAGAGCCGCGCTTCCCTTGACCTCGGTTAAAATCAGCAAAACCACACCCCCTTGGTTTGCACTAACTACTCCAATCTCTTTATTTTATGTTTTATGCTTTCATCGTCGTTGTTGTTGCCTGCAGAATGCGCATGGTTGCTATTAGTGTTGCAAGCCGAGCATCTGCTACAGCGCCTCTTCAGCACGCCGGGTATTGTTTTTGCCCAACTCTGCCAGCTCTGCCCCCTGCGCCGCTGCTGCAGCGTTGCTGCCGAAATGAAAACATTAAAAATTTAATTGCGATAATACAAGTGCATAAAATGTTAATGGAGTGAATGTAATCTGCCAACACATACACACAGCGAACGTGTGCCCTCGGCGGAGTTGCATTTTGCTGAGAGTTTGATTTTTCTGTTTTCGTTTTCGCCCGAAAGCAAATGTGAGTGGAGAGACGAACTAGCATATTTCGTAAAAAAACCCACAAAAGAGTAAGGCAAAAGCGCCAGCGGCACCGATAGAGTAATTATGGTGCGATGGGGTTGTTGCCACAAATGGTAACCGTAAAATGATGTAAATACAAAGCAGCAACTCCATCATCAATCGGTTCTGCAAATTACACAATTAAGAGAGCACTAAGAACCAGGAATTTAGTAGATAATGAAAATCTTCTTGAGAACTCCTCAACAACTCACAGATTGACCGATATGTTCGAAGGTTATAGTCCGATTTCGAACATTTTTGGGCGTAATAAGAAATACCTTGAGGGCCCTATTTGTTTTTGATTTGTATATGTACAAGTAAAAGAATTAGAAGAAACGTTTTTTTATGGGAAGTGGGCATGGTGGTCATCCGATTCCACTCATTTTCAAAGTGTATAATTGAAATGTTTGGCTAAACCTCAGACAACACACTCAACAAATTGATTGAAGCTATAGGATTTTATCTAGAAGTGGGCGCTGCCACGCCCATTGTTCAATGTTAAACTTATTAGCTGTTTTATCTAAGGCTTCTGACACATTTATTCAGTGAATTATCGCACTTTTAGCAGAGTCGTACTTTGGGCAAGGTGTCATATGTAGACGATTTCCGGTCTCAGACCAAGTATCCTCTGGGTAGCCCAAAAATATTCTCCCCAGGGTTGTGCGCTGGGTTTGGAACCCGGCACACTAAAAACGACCCCCTTGGAAAGGGAACATCATCCTCGGACGACAGAATGTCAAACGCATTAAGGATTACGATTGCAGGGCATGCACATGGAATATCCGATCCCTTAATTGGGAAGGTGCCGGCGCCCAGCTGGTTGATGGCCCTTTAAAATGAAAAGCGATGGACGGGACAAGGGCTGAGACGAGTAGGTCGTGCGATGGGTTATGGTCCTTTGCGCATTGGCCACGGCGAATATCGCATTCGATGGAACGTTGAACTGTATGAGATATACTACTGTGATCAAATTGAAAGGTGAATTTTTAATTAATACTAAGCGTGTTTTTCAAATCGGCAATTTTTTTTAAGTTGATAGTACTGTTAGTGACATCTATGCTAAATTTTACAATATTTTTATTTGTGAAGCTCTGAAAGTGAATTCTCGATTTTTTACTATGTCTGAATTTATTGAACAAAGAAGTGCGATAATGCATCATATCATACTACATTGGTTATTCGTGATCATTTCGCTACATTTTCATTTAATATCGTGCCTCAACCACCGCATTCGCCTGATTTACCTTCGTCTAACTCCACGCTATTCAGCAAATTCACAAGACCACATAAAGTGCCATATCTACGCACATAAAGCTGTAATTTTGTACGGAGGATCACAGTAGCAAGGGACACCTGTGTGAACATTTTTTTTTAAAGTGGGCGTGGCCCTGTCCTCTAAGAAGTTTAACGTAAATATCTCCTAAATCACTAAAGCTCCAGCAATCAAATTTGCTGAGTACAAATCTTATTAGAACTTCTATCGGCAATGTGAAAATCGATGAAATCTTAGAATAACCCCGCTCACTTCCCATATAACGGTACTGTTAAAAACTAATAATAGCGCAATCACACAATAACTAAATATCTCAGAGACATTAAATTTTACCACCTAGATGGTAAAAGAAGGCTTTTATGAGAGCTGGTATGAAAATTTGCGTGGCACCGCCCACTTTTTGGTGAAATCCTATATCTCGAGGCCCGACTAACCGATTTAAACTAGACGGACAACCACGTCTACTTCCTATATAACAAAATTTTAAATTCACATCAATAAGCTATTAATATAACTTAAAAAAGCTTTGCACAAATAATGTATTTAGTGTGTGCCACCTTATGACCAAAAATTATTTAAATCCGATAAAAACTGTTAAAACCCTTAGGCACCGAATATTTAGACCACGGTACCTATAGTTGACCTTTGATCGAAAATTACGGTCAGTGTGTGATATATATAACTGAAATTAAGAGAGAATCCTATTCTTAATCTGTTATGTCTGTATGTCAAAAATGGGTTGTATCGGACTTTGTTTTGGTTTCGGGTGACATTGTACCGCATATATCGGCAATGAAAACAAGAGAGCTTGCTTTACTCATAACAGTGTATCTTTGTGCCTAAAGTAGATAAATTTAAGCGGAAACTTGGCCTAGCCCTATATAACTAATATCAGGATTTTCGAACATCCGGCTGACTTTATCTATATGATTGGTTTTACACCTTAAAGTATTTCTCTGGCTTTGATTCTTGCAAGTTGCAAGAGTATAAAATATTGGATTGCACCCGAACTTAGCCCTTCCTTACTTACTTCCTATTCATCGATATATTTCTTTTCTAGATTGCTTTGACAGTCATTGACATCTCTGCCAAATGTCACATCAAAATAATCATTAGTGTTTACTAAATGCTTCTCTTTCTGAAGTACATAAAATGCATTCGGCGATTTTTACGATGACTGAAATTATTCAAGAAAGAAGTTCCATTAAATTTTGTGTCCGGATTAAAATTTCTAGAACAGAAACGTTTAGAATATTGGAAATGTCCATCTGGGATAATTGTTTGTCGCGTGCAAGTCTTTTTCATTGGTACAAATTAATTAAAGAGGGTCGAGAACGCGTTGACTACGAACCACGTCCAGGACGTTCATCAACATTAACTGATGATCAACACGACAACAAATAAAAGAATTGGTGCTTGAGAATCGATGGTTAATAATCTGGGTTCCAACTGGCATCGTGAAGACCATTCGACAGATCATTTGGGCCTAAGAAACATAAAAGAGCGATTGGTTCCAAAATCACTAAATTTTTTGGAATAAACATAATACCTATTCCGACTACCAGAATGTCTTGATACGTATTACGTAGGTTGCTGTATATATTTCTGGCCTAGTAATGTAAATAGGCATAATTATCAACGAAAATGTTTTTATTTAATTTTTTTTTTATTTTTTAATTTTTTTTTTATTTTTTAATTTTTTTTTTTTTTGTCGATTGCTGTTTTGTTTCGCGCTTATACGCATAGATCCATGATTCGTCACCTATGATGATCTTATAAACGTCTTTTGAAGCAACGCGATCGTATTTTTTCAGCATTTCTTTACACCAATCCACACGAGCCTTTTTTTGAGCGTTGTGCGGGATCCAACGAGAACAAACCTTTTTTACGGCCAGGTGTTCATGCAAAATCGAATGTATGCTGGTGGGAGAAATGCATAGGCATGTCTCTATCTGAAGGTATGTTACATGACGGTCTTACATTATCAGTTTACGTACGGCATCGATGTTTTCTGGCACAACGGCTGTGTTTGGACGACCTTCATGGAATTCGTCTTTGAGCGAGCGTCGGCCACGATTGAATTCGTTGTACCAGTATTTCACAGTGCTATAGGATGGTGCTTCATAGCCATACAAAGATTTTAGTTCATCGATGCACTCTTGTCGTGATAATCTACGTCGAAAGTTGTGAAAAATTATCGCACGAAAATGTTCACGAGTTAATTTCATTTTTTGGCCGAGATGAATTTCTTAATTCCCTGCAAATAAAACAATTCACGATTAAATGACAAAACGTTCTGAGTGATTTTATGCTAAACAAGTAAGGAAGGGCTAAGTTCGGGTGTCACTGAACATTTTATACTCTCGCATGATAAAGTGATAATCGAGATTTCATTATCCGTCATTTACATATTTTTCAAATACCGTATTCGTGTAAAGTTTTATTACGCTATCATCATTGGTTCCTAATGTATATATTATACAGAGAAGACATCAGATGGAATTCAAAATAGCGTTATATCGGAAGAAGGCGTGGTTGTAAACCGATTTCACCCATATTTCGTACATGTTATCGGGGTGTTAAGAAAATTTTATATACCGAATTTCATTGAAATCGGTCTAGTAGTTCCTGAGATATGGTTTTTGGTCCATAAGTGGGCGAGGCCACGCCCATTTTCAATTTAAAGAAAAAGCCTGGGTGCAGCTACCTTCTGCCATTTCTTCCGTAAAATTTAGTGTTTCTGACATTTTTTGTTAGTCGGTTAACACACTTTTAGTGATTTTCAATATAACCTTTGTATGGGAGGTGGGCGTGGTTATTTTCCGATTTCTTTCATTTTTGAATTGTATATGGAAATGCCTCAATGAAACGACTCTATAGAGTTTGGTTGACATAGCTATAGTAGTTTCCGAGATATGTACAAAAAACTTAGTAGGGGGCGGGGCCACGCCCACTTTTCCAAAAAAATTACGTCCACATATGCCCCTCCCTAATGCGATGCTTTGTGTCAAATTTCACTTTAATATCTTTATCTATGGCTTAGTTATGACACTTTATAGGTTTTCGGTTTTCGCCATTTTGTGGGCGTGGCAGTTGGCCGATTTTGCCCATCTTAACCTTTTTATCGAACCAGTAAATACGTGTAACAAGTTTCATCACAATATCTCAATTTTTACTCAAGTTACAGCTTGCACGGACGGACGGACAGACAGACATCCGGATTTCAACTCTACTCGTCACCCTGATCACTTTGGTATATATAACCCTAGATCTGACTCTTTTAGTTTTAGGACTTACAAACAACCGTTATGTGAACAAAACTATAATACTCTCCTTAGCAACTTTGTTGCGAGAGTATAAAAATGTCAAACTTTCCAATGGAAATATCAGATTGCACCTGGCAACACTTAGTATTGCCCTAGGCCAGAATATAGTATATAGCAGCCCTCGTATTACTGGCAATGAGTGTTGGATCTCAGCCTTAGACAGACAATCTTTCTGTGGCAAGGGTGAGCCAAAGCTGAAAAAGCAACGACAAAGCAGGCCAAAAATAAAGGGTATGAAGAGTATAAACGGACAGACTTTTATACATGAGTCGGTCTAATCATTCATTCCGCAGCAAAATCGACTTCGATTCGGATAGAATTTTTGATCGAAAACATGTTTAGCACTTTAGAAAAATTTTCTTTCATCCCTTTGCATGAATTATTTTGTTTCTTTTGCATTTTAGCATGGTGTGCAGGATACATCACTATCTACATTAGTTTCCATTGATTGATCTGGTGTTAAATATGATTATTAATTTTGTGGTTGGGGCTATGAACAAATTACTTCAATGGGTCTTTTATTACTGTTACTTTTAGCAGGGATCTCATCCGAAATATTTCTCGTAATTACTGGCAAACATGCACAAAGTTTAGCGGCTTTTAATTCTTCAGCTGAAGTACATACAAATGTACATATACCGCTGATCTCCTTTTCGATTGAACTTAACGTTACTGTTCGGCAAACTCGTTTTAATTTTAAACAATTTTCTTTTTGATTGCAATCTTAAAATCAGCCCAAAGCTGTAAATGAACCGATATCAACCGATAATATTAACACGTGGTACTTTTTCGTTCTTTTTGTCATATTTATGTAGTCACTTTTGTCTCTAAAAACCACATTTAAATACAATTTAGTTCGTCCTTAGCGCTTTTTTCTCATTAATACTTACAAATGTCTCATTTATTTCGATAAAATCGGCAAGTTGCGAGTGCATAAAATAAGGCAGAGAGAGAGTCCCAAAACTACACTCGTGGCCACGCAAACCTTAACACTATGCATTATTAAATTTTTTTCGAACTTTTTTGTTCGTTCGGGATTTTTTTTATATTTTTTTTATGTTTTTGGTAAGCATAAGTAGACTTTTAATTTATTACGTTTAATGACGACCGATTTTATTGTTTTTAAAATTGTAAGGGGACTAAACTTCATGTTTCAATAAAAAATAAATAAAATGAAACATTAATTTCAAATATAGTGTAAATGAAATTTAATTAAAAAAATAAAAAATGTAATTTTTTCATCGCATTGCAGTCCCTTAGAGTGGTAAGAGTGGTAAGGTTTGGCCAAGAGTTGTAAGTACTTCCCGGCAACGAACTTTTGGACAAAACAAGTTTTCTTTATACCAAACTAATTTCCAGAACACTGCCATTTCATTGGGACTATCGTTAATCTTATCCAAATGCGAATAAGATACTAATTGCTTATTCACCTACTCCCTCCGGACCAACTTTAACAAAACAACTCTTATTTGGATCCTCCGTTAGACGATGACCCTCTACACAGAAAATCTACCATTTCAATAATATACTAATCGGTTTTCAAATATGTATGTACCGCAAAGTAGTATATACAAATGCCTCTTTAACAACTTTCGGGATGCAAAAATTAAATCTCTGCAAAGCAGCTGGCAAACGTAAACAAGCTTTTGTAAAAGGCGACAAAGATAGGAGAATTTTATATAAAAAAGTAAATTCCATAAAAAACGAAAGAATACTCAAAGAAGCTAAAGATGAAGCTGTGGTAAAGTCGAGCAAGTTTGGAGTGCTTCCACTATCATTTGCGTGCCACAACACTCAACATCTCTGTTGACTTCCGCCATTCAACTCCCAGCCACGCTTCAATGCCAAAACTCCATCGAAGTGAATATACACTTTATAAGTATATATGCTTTCTGCAGGTGCATAGGAAAAACACAAGTATCTGGATCAAAACTAAATAAGTTTTACTTTCTATCATAGTAATGGGCACCAGTAAATGGATAGTTCTAGATTTTACGAAATGTTTATAAATAAATCCGGCCACTGGAGGCACGCCCGAGATTTTACCTGAGTTTATAACTTGGATAATATTCGACCGAATAGACCACTTCCAGCACGCAGTGAAGAAAATATTGCAGACGTAACTGCGAGTATACACGAAAACCGTGGAGAGTCGATTCGGCGTCGTTCGCAGCAACTCGGTCTGAAGTATGAAACGACTTGGCGCAATTTACGCGAGATATTTATTTGAAAGCGTAAAAATACAACTTGCATAGGAACTGAAGCCGCTCGACCTTCTCAAGCTTCAGCACTTCACTCTGTGGGCTCTTGAAAGGTTCCAAGAAATACCGACGCCTTCGAGCCAAACAAACAAGCAAACTTACCGCATTTGGAACGAAGAGCAACCTGAAGAGTTTCAAGAGCTGCCATTTCATCCAGAAAAAACAACTGTTTGGACTGGTTTGTGGGCAGAAACTACGATCCAAATATGCTCATTTGATTCATGACCGTACTCAAAACGTTTGCTCTCTCACTAATGCAAATGACTCTTCCAGCACGTTTTCATCACTTGACTAATGAAATCATTGCCAACATAGGTGATTAGCGACAGCATGATATAAGTCTTCTATAACTAGATTTCCTCAAAAACTTTTCATTGGCTTCGTAGAAGAAGTACTTTGAATTACTCTGCCAGGTTAATAGGCATATAGTATTTTTAGTGAAGATATAAGCTGTCTTCGATACACCAAGTGTTGGAGAGAAGCGCATCGAACAAACTACACAAGATGTTGAATCCAGTAGACAAGACTTGCGTTGCAATTCTCTCTCTTTGGTGGATAAATTTTTCGTCCCGTATCAAAAAAATGGTCTAAAATAAGCAAAACAAAACTTTGTTACATTGAATATAGGTTATACCATTTAGAAAGGTATCCGCATACTCTCCACAAACAAATTCAACTCAGTAACTTTGTTGTTGCTTTTCCATGAGAATAGCGAATCGAAGACAGCCACTTACAGTCAAATTAGTCACAACTTGACGAATTTAGATATTTTTTATTTTTGAACTTATATTCTTCTATTTTATATTCACTTGTTACTATTTTTCTCACAGGGAATTCAAACTTCACGATTCTGCATATACTTCCATGAATCTATGTATATATATTATGTATGTACGAGTATGTGTCTCTTGTTTTTTCCTCTGCCACGCACATGCAAGAATGTTGCCTGCATCCTGCTGGTGGTGTCCTATTGAAATTTGCATCAATACGCATTGGCGTGTATTATGCACAACAAGATAACAAGCGACAACGACAGTAACAACAACAGCAACAACAACCAAAGTAATAGTAATGCAAAAAAAACAGCAATCGTAACGATGTGAAAAGCGACAAAATAGAATTGTGCAACAACACATTCCCGACCCTCATACCGAAATAGTAAATAGATGAGTATAGGGACCGAACACGCAGACCCGCAAAGACAGAGTTTGGAACAAATACAACTCAAGTGCATATTTGTAAACAAAAAATGGAAGAAACATAATGCAAAGGAAATATATAGAAAAACAGATGTATTGTAGAAGCGTCAAGTCGAGTTTCAAAATACGAGCGCAACGAGTGAAATACTAAGTGGGTAAGTGAGCGAGCGGCGCTTGTTGAAAAACAAAAACAGGAAATACCTTGCGATGCGCTTAAGCACTTCCGTTGCGCAACAACAGCAACAAAGCGCTGCGCAGTGCAGCCGCTGCACTGCAATTCAATGCTTGGAAATGCAGAAGTACTGGAAGACCGTTAGCTGAGGAGACGCGCACAGTGCCGATAAGTAACGGCACAACGTCGATGGGAGAGCATGGGTGGGGGTATCACGTTGCGTTCACATCCCCTGACACACAAGTCGACGCAACGGAGTGCAAGTGCACTTTTTTGTACGAAACACAAAACAACAACAATTCTGTAAGTATGTGTAAGTGTGTACAAAATACGAGAAATTAAAATGAGAATGGACATGTAGAGTAATGTTGAATAACAAAATGAGAATACAGCTTTGAAAATAAATAAATCTGCAAGGACAAGCGCAATCATGCACAAAGGTACGTAGTACATGTACAGTTATGTCCGTAGGGATGAAAAAATAGAACCAAGTGCATATGGCCCATAAAATTATAATATATGTAGTCATAGGAAGTCAAAATAACTTGATCGAAAATTTCAAGAATTATATTTTATACTAATACTTTAAGATGTATACGTCAGCGTCACGTGAGATGGTTCGGAAAGTGAAGAAGCGACTTGAGCGAAATTCACGACGAAGTGTCAATCAAATGGCTAGAGAACTGAAAATATCAGACCGCAGCATCCGACGCATATTGAAAAATGAGCTCACGGTCAAGCCATATAAGTTCCAAAAGGCCCATGATCTCACACCGTAGCAGCAACAAGTAAGACTTGAGAGAGCGAAGCAGTTGCTTCGCTTGGCCGAAAGCGGCCAAATTCCGAACATTGTGTTTTCTGACGAAACAATTTTTCCAATTGAGCAATTCGTAAACTCTCAAAACGATAGGGTTTATTGACCGACCGTTCGTACGAGAATCTAAGTCATCGGTTGGCCACCAGGAGGCAGCACCCAGCACAAATAATGGTTTGGGCCGCTGTCACCGCAGATGGGCGCTCTCCAATTGTTTTCATCGAGCCTGTGGTCAAAGTAAATACGACATATTATCGGGAAAGTGTTCTGGAGACTGCTTTGAAGCCGTGGGCAAACAAACATTTCGGTAGCAAACCATGGACGTTTCAACAAGACTCAGCACCGTCTCACAAAGGGCGAGTAAACCAAGAATGGCTGAAAAACAACGCTCCACACTTCATTACGACCACACAATGGCTCTCAAATTCACCAGATGCGAATCCAATGGATTATTCTCTCCGGATCATTTTGGAGAGCAAGGTCCTAAGTAAAAAATACACCAGTCTCGTGATGCTGAAGAAAGCCATTGTCCGTGTGTGCGATTCGTTTTTTGACCGTCTCAAGGCCATAGTTAAGGCAAAAGGTGGTCCTATCGAACAAAAATGAATTGGTCCTGAATTTATGATTATTTTCACACATTTTGTACTTTAAAATAAATAAAAATAGTTTTCCATTTATGGCTTTTTTAATTGGTTACACTTCGATTGCCCTCCACTCCGAGAACCCTGTACATATGTACATATATAGAACCGTATAGGTGATACGTACAACCGTTAGGTGAACAAAACTATTACATAGCACTCTGTAGCAACAGGTTGCAAGAATGTAATAATCGTTCTCCAATTAAAACGTTTCGTGAGCTTTTGCCATTTATGATCGTATAAATCAAACACTTGTGCAAGATATTCACCGAATTGTTTAAAATTTGGAACATACATTTTCTTTGCCAATGAGACAAAGAACCGCTCGAAATAATGAAAATATTGCCGCCGTGGGGGCAAGTGCTGATGAAAACTGCAATTTGTCGTCTCCAAGATGTTCTCAAGAATTGGAACTGTCTCAAAACACAACCTGGTAGATTTTGGAAAAGGATTTGGGATTGCATCCGTTCTCACTTACTTTTTAAGAAAATCATCTTCTCCGATGAGGCTCACTTTCATCTGAGTGTTGCGGTATATAAACAAAACTGTCGATTCTGGTGCGAAGAAACTCCATAAATTATTCATGAACATCCATTACATTCCCGAAAATTGATAGTTTGGTGTGAATTTTGGTCTGAATCATCGGACCGTACTTTTTTCGAAATGAAAGTGATGATAATAACCTAATTTTAATGGCCGCAATTGGAAGAAGTTGATCTAGACAACATCTGGTTCCAACAAGACGAGGCTACGTGCCACACAGCACGTGCAATAACCTAATTATTGCGAGAAACGTTTGGAGATTTGATTATTTCAAGAAATTGTGACATTGAAAGGCCTCTACGAAGTTGTGACTTAACACCATTAGACTACTTCTTGTTGTGTTATTTAAAGTCATTGGTCTTTGCAATAAACGAAACTCTCTTCAAGCTTTAGAAGTCAATACTGAACGTGCTATTTATCACATTCAACTTTATGTAGTGGAAAAAGTACTAGAAAATTGGGTTTTTCGAATTCGTTGTTGCAAAAGAAGTCATAGAGGTGATGTCATATTCAGAACTAAATTGTATCGCTTGAATCTCAATTAGTTTTAGATGATTAAGTAATCGTTAGGTGAACAAAACTATTAGACCTATTGCAAAATAAAAAGATAGAGGTGAAACAAGCAATATATAATATCTGAATTTTCTTTATACTTTTACGTTTTTTCCTAGGCACACAATTCATATCTTTGTTTAATACCCGTACGAAGACTAAGCGGGCTGCTAGAACATATTCATACATACATATATTGATTTCTAATGCTGTGCTCGATTTCAAGCTGACTAAAAATAAATTAAAGCCCAATATATGTAGCTGCTACAAGTCAATAGGCATTTTCAAGTTCTTGTAACAAAGTTTTGCAGACACCTACAAATAATTCCCTCCGATGTACATACTTAGTTACATATACATATAGAGTGTATGTATGTACACTGAAGTGCAAACAGTTTTCTCTAGTTAAAATAAGGGATAAAATTACTTGTTAACAGACATTTCAACATCTTTTGTCCGAAGCTAAGAATAATGCTTCATTCGATTTTTGTTCAAATTGTTTCTAAACATTTTTTATACCTCGGAATCATTAAATTTATACCCTGAAAAAATATAATATTCTTACTGTCACTTATATTATTTCATAACGGTACTAATCTTCTTATTTATGAGAGGATTTGTGAGAATGTCCAGCTGCGTGCAATTTGAAAGCAATTGGAAAACGCATAAACAAACAAATTTTGGTTTTTACTATTACAAATTGAAATGGAATGAAAATCAAAATGTAGGAAGAATTTCTAAAATGAATATTTAAATTTCCGTTACCAACCCAGAAGCTGATTTTATGCGTTCCCTTTTCCTTCCTTTTTCGAACACAAATAAAACTCCTTGCCGTTTTAGAACATCCCAAGAGTTACAAGTCATCACTTATGACCTTTAGGTAATAGCCTTTTCATTCCTCACATGCCAGATAATGTCGTTTATAAATATACAGTTGTAGTTATATTTCTAGATTTGCTCCATAGTAGCTTTTTCTTCTTTATTGGCGTAGACACCGTTTACGCGATTATAGCCGACTTTACAACAGCGCACCAATCGTTCTTCTTTTTCGCTTTTTGGCGTCAATTGGAGATTCCAAGCGAATCAAGGTCCTTCTCCACCTGGTCCCTCTAACTGAATGGAGGTCTTCCCCTTTCTCTGCTTTCCCCTTACGGGTACTGTGTCGAATTCTTTCAGAGCTTGAATGTTTTCATCCATACGGACGACGTGACCTTGCTAGTGTCGTATATATCGTACAGCTCATCGTTCCATCGATAGCGGTATTAGCATATTGCCAATGCGCAAAGAACCATAAATCTTCAGCAGAACCTTTCTCTGCAAAACTCGTAACGTCGTCGCATCAGATGTTGTCATTGCCTATGCCTCTGCACCATTTACCGGGACGGGCATTATGAGTGACTTATAAAATTTGGTCTTTGTTCGTCGAAAGAGGATTTTACTTCTCAGTCGCCTACTTATTCCGAAGTAGCATCAGTGGGCAAGAGATATTCTGCGTTGGATTTCGAAGCTCGCATTATTGTTGGTATTGATACTGGTTCCAAGATAGACTAAATAGTCTACAATTTCGAAGCTATGACTGTCAGCAGTGACGTGGGAGCCTAGTCGCGAGTGCAACGACTGTTTCCTTGATGACAAAAGATATTTCTTCTTGCCCTATTTCACTATCAGACCCATTTGCTACGCTTCTTTGTTTAACCCAAAGAAAGCAAGGATATCGTAGAAGATTGTACCTTCTCTCTTCAGCTCTGCAGCTCGAATTGTTTTCCCCAGCAGTAGATTGAAGAAGTCGTCTTGTCTGACACCTAATCTGGTATCGAACGCCTCGGAGAGGTTCTTCTTGATCCTGACGGAGCTTTCGGTTTTGCACAAGGTCAGTTTACACAGCCGTATAAGTTATATGAGGATACCAGCGGCAAAAAATCAGCTCCTTTTTGTACTCTCAAAAACAGTTTTAAAATTGACGAAAAGGTGGTGTGTGTCGATCCTCATATCTAGTATTTAAAACTGTTATTTGGTACAACGAAACGCAATTATGATGGGGAGGCCGTGGTTTGAAATTTTTAAAAAATTGGTGAACCCGCCCTCTAATAGATTTATTATATATATCCCCAAACCTTTCAAGCTATATCACCCAAATTTGCACCGCTCTTGTTTAGTTGAAAATTTACATCTCGTCCTAAAACAATTTTAATAAAATTTGGTAAATACAATTATAAGACATTCCCATTCCACAGTGTGATTAACATACCATAGAGCACAATTTTTCTGAGTTTTCACTTTCCAATAGCAAGCAGCAGTTATAACATCGGTATAAGTCAGTGCTCAAATGGTGCCTCTAGGATAAGCTATCTCAGATCTGAATGCTGTGAAAATCGAACTATATGTATTCAAGCCTCCTAATGTTCCAACACTGGATAATTGGACCACAGAGAGAGAGAACCCTGCAGTATTGTCCGGAAAGTAATAGGACAGAATCGATGTAAAAAAAATGTATTGGTCCAATCGTAACAATTCTTTAAAAACTTTTAAAATAGTCTCCTTCTGCGTCAATGCTGCCCTGCCAGCGCGATTTTCAAGCACTGAAGACGTCACTGAGGGCATTCTCCGGAATAGCCTTGAGAGCCGAAGTTCATGCTGCTTGGATCCCCTCTGTGGTCTCAAAATGCTTTAAAAGATTGCTCTTTGTCTCGGGATCATACTCAAATATCCATGAATCGTCGCCAGTGATTACGTTATTCAAAAATTGGGGGTCACTTACACACATGTTCAAATTTTCTTGGCACACTTCCACTCGTCGCAGTATCTGGTCGTCAGGGAGCGGAATTAAACGAATACTTTGTCGACGGTCTGAGTTCAAAACTTTGCTCACACGGGGCAGATTGTCGGCGTTTGTCGAAATTACAGGTCTTCCAGCACTTCTTGCCGGTCCTCCAAAAAAGCCTGATTCTACCGAAACACACTACTTCTTGCTAAAGCAACATCTGGATAAGCCTGCTTGATCATATAAAATGTCTTTATCGCAGATTTACCGAGTTTCACACAGAATTTAATGCTCTAACGAGCATTGCATCCGGTTGCACCACTCATAGAAACATGTCGAGCGAAAAGTTTTGTCCTGACTCTCCAGGTGCTCGGAGACAACTGACCAGCCGCTCGTTCGTTAGCTAGGAACTCCACCGAATCCAGTCGATACGCGCACGCTCCGAAGTACAGTCGCAGTCAGGAAAGTTTGTCCTATTACTTTCCGGACAAACCCTGTTTGCCTGTACATCAAAAGTGGGTTGAATTCCCTTGGCACCCATATACCTAATTGAAAGATTTTCGAAGTTTAAAGAGGCCTATTACCATAGCCATTGATATGTGAGATTTAGTAACAACTTAATCGGCCATATCCGAAATCCTCTAAATGCAAACACATTCCGTGAATTTTGAGTTGAGCAACATAAACTAATCAGCAACAAAATGTTGGTAAAATTGTTGAAAATTCTCAAATCCGCAAAGAGACCTTCAAAGTTTTCCAGCAACTGCGACGAGACAGGCGTGTAGCATTAGAGATATTTTCGTTGCTGTTGTTGCGGTTGAAGCGCGTGCCAAACAGTTACAGCCGCAACTTTGAGTTTGGTTTGCTCCAAGCAACTAGAGCTTAAGATATTACTTGTACGCCACCGCAAATGTTGCAAACTTGTTCTTAAGTTCACGTGTGCATGAGAGGAGAGCTGAGAAGTAAGGCAATGTGCTGGTGAATTTTGACTGATTGCTTTGGAGGATTTGTTGCAGACATGTGCGAATTTTTAGCAAAAAACATAAGTTCAGGCATATGGCAAAATCATAGGTGGATAAAAATAGAATTAGATAAAGCATAAATATACTTGTGTGTCGGATAGATGATGGAAATGCAAATTATTTAATTTTAAAGTGATTTAAAAACGGTAGTTAAAGTGAGCAGTGATATACTGTTTTGTTAGAGAAATTTAACCATATTTTAAGCTTACGCAGTATTATAGAGAACCCAGCAACAATTGCCAAGTTCTGACGCAGCCGAATATATTTTTTCGTAGGAATTAAAGCCGCTAAAATTTTGTCTGGAAATGTTCTTGGCTTCACTTCAACTTTTGCTATAGTTTAAATTAAAAAAAACTCGTGATTGAAATCCATATTTTTGTACGATATTTGTACAAATTATATAATGTTCTACATTGCCACCCGTTTTAATGAATATACCTCTTATATTCAGTAATAAGATATATGATATATCAATGTATGCATATCATCATATTCTATTTAAAGGCTAGGGATAGGTATAGAAATATTTTGATTAATTCAATCAGAATATTATTTTTTATTACTATTTTGCATGATTGCTATTAAAATGTAAGAGTTAATACCTGGAATAATGATTGTAAAATAAGCTATTGAAATCAGAAATTACATTTTAGGGAAAGGGGAAGGGAAATTCAATCAGTCAAGTTATTGAAAACATAATTTCAGATCGTGGGACTAGTTCGCATGGAGGATGGAGCCATGTGTAGAAGTTCACGCAAGTGAGGAAAGTTCTCTAAGCGCCATTCACTTGGGAGCGGCCAGAAACGACTCTTTCACATTTCTCTTTATCATTTTCTTTTAATAGCAATTACCCGTTCGAAGAAAAAAACTTGGAGGGGCCGATTGATTGTCAGCCGAGCTTTTCAAACACGGCGGCAAATTGATAAGGAGCATGCATCAGCTTCTTTGAAGAATATGGTAGGATGAAAGCACGACTCCTCAACATGGCATATAAGTTCCAACCGAGTGCACTGTGTGAAAGATTAAAATTCACAGTCAACAAACTAATTGGACTTTATCCGTGCGGCTCAGGCCTGGAAAACCTATAACTGGCCAGATATTCACCATGCGCCAAATCTTGGAAAAGACCCGTGAAAAGAGAATCGACACGCCACCTCTTCGACCACCTCTTCGTCGATTTCAAAGCAGTTTTTGACAACACGAAAAGGAGCTGTCTTTATGCCGCTATATCTGAATTTGGTATCACCGCAAAACTTATACGGCTGTGTAAACTGACGTTGAGCAGCACCAAAAGCTCCGACCGTCCACGGTAACCGTGGTACGAGCCGTTCGATACCAAACGATGTGTCAACCAAGGCGACTCCCATTGTGCGACTTCTTCAACGGAGAAAATAATTCAAGCTGCAGATCTGAGGAGAGGAGGTACAATCTTTTACAAGACTGCTTGCGTACGCCGATGACATCGTTTTCATTGGCCATAACAACCGCGCCATTAGTTTTGATTTCTCTAGGTTGAACAAAGAAGCAAAGCAAAAGGGTCTGGTGGTGAACGAGGGCAAAATGAAATATCTTCTGTCATCAAACAAATAGTCGTCGCATGCGTGACTTGACTTCCACGTTACGTTTGGTAGTCAGAACTTCGAAGTCCTAGATAGTTTCACGTAAGTGGTAACTGGAGTACACGCCAATAAAGAAGAAGAAGAAAAAGTTCGCTTATATACAGACATATGGACTAACAGACCGACATGATTTTAATGACGTTTCCTAGATGTTTCAAACTTCATGGTAAACTTAATATACCGAATGCAGCGTATAATTAAAGGCTATGGTCGTCGTCCTTCACCTATAAAATCGTTTTTAGCGACAAAAGAGTCAGTGTGTGATAAAACGAACTGATTTGTGTTTTAAACAATTGCTATCGCAGCTTTTAACAGGTTGGTGGATATTTTTGAATTTTTCAATAAAAGCGAGTCTCCCTTATATATGTGATGATCCATATATGTGTAGCCACGTATATCCATGGAAGTAGGTACTTGTATGTACATACATATGTCTTCATCGTGCAAACTTTTTCGCAAGTTTTGGTTTCATGGAGTGGTAAAGGAAAAACTGTGACATAAAATATGTCATATGTGTTGTTCTGCAAAGTTGTTCGTATGTGCTATACTGTTTTTATTATTACAAGACCGTATAAGTACATACTAGTAGTATGTATTTATATTAAACATATATAATACCATACAGTATACATGGTATATGCGCAGGAGTGTTTCCGGCTGGTGCCAAAATAAAAAAGATCGAGCGACAAACACCAAATCAGTTTAACACTAACCAAACGCACGCAGACGTCTCAATCCAACTGCGCTTAATTTTAACCACAAATAGCTATATATTGCTGTTGATCTATGTATAAATATATATGTATATGGACGTGTATGGAGTCTAGGGCGCATCAGTTCTGCGAGAAAGTTTCCTCAGTTTTGTAAAAGTTTTGAATTATGCGTGAAAGTGGCGAGTGTGAGAAACAAAATGGCGTATGTAATACTTTTTTAGTTCACACATTCTTTTACCTATTGGGTCGTTCATTAAGTAATTTCGTTTTTTCGTAATTTAACCGAAATGTTTACTGTAAAATATTTTCGGAAATAATATATTCTCTATTTGGATCCAAAACCTTTCGCCATCTTTTGGTTCACAGACTGATTTATAAAATTTTTGATACTTGCAAATCTGGTTTGAAAGTCCTGATTTTAAGTGAAGGTCCTGCTATCACAAAAATTTAACAGAGCACGGAAATATTTATAGTCCATGATGGGTGTGGTATCACAAACCATTTCATATATTCGTCCATGAACTTTTGTGCTTAACTTTCTCATAAACAACCCACTTTTCGTCACAAGTAACAAACAAGCCTTACTATGTACATATATCAGCTGTTCAAATACCAATAACGGTAAAACGGTTCAGTGTGAAGTTGGCTGCGAAAAAATTCAATAAGAACAGTTGTCGTCAAGAAACGAAATTATTTAGTGAAGGACCCAATAGAATGTACATATTCTCATACTTATATACATATTGCATGGATGTCCTTCTTTTACGAAAGAGTACTACTAAATGTATTTATTAATCTTACATTACATTATCGATATGGTAAAATTTTGAAAAGAGAAATTTTCCACAATTTTCTCTCGGTAACCTCTTGTAATATTATATATTATAGTAAGTTATAGTCTGGCAAATTGGGAGCAGTAAAAAGTTCTACTTCATACACTTTCCTATTTTTTAGACTAAGCAGTACGTTAAATTATTGTATTATCTTTAGCCTAAAATAGTTATCCACGACCCAAAAATTGTTGTCAAAGCGGAAGGAGCTATGAAATTTTATTTTCAAAAGTCAAAAACGAGGAATTCAGAGTTTTACCCATATTGTGTAGACATTTACGAATTTCTCTAACTTCTAATGACTTTCTAATGTTTCATGGAGAATCTGGATCTTATTATGTATTATGTAGCATATTTGAATCATAAAACGAATTGTTGATTTATCCACATTTCATACTTGTAAAGAAAGAGTGGAAAAAATGCTTGAAATGCATAAATAACAAAATCTTAGCAGAGTTCTTTTGGTATACGCGCCACCCTAAAGCTTCTGTGCGTTAGCAATGAACACATTTTTTGCATCTTTCCAGTTTCCTGGAAAGTAAAAGAAGAATTTCGCAGTTTCATCGCCAAAAATAGTTGGCTGAGTTTCACTTGGGTCAATGGGGAAATTATGCAGACTTTAGTGACAATAACTCATACGAAAGTCTGATATAAACAAAAAACCAAAAATAAACACAGACAGCTGTTATAGGGATTTGTGTGGGATGGTATTCCGTTCACCGAAATTCAATGTGAAAATGTTGCAAAATATTGAAAGTAAGCAGAGGATTCATTCATGAAGTGGTGGAGTCTGCTTTTCAATTCTCTTTATGCAAACTACCCATACTCTTATTGAGGGAATCTAGTTACAATATGTTGGATTTTAGTTATTTGCTAGGTAACCTCTTAGCTAGAAATCGGTGACCTTTGGTTACTTAAAGAATCGTAAACATCTCTTTCACTGGGAGAGAGAATTATTATTATTATTTTTTTTTATTCTAATGTATTTTGTTTTAAATTTCTAGTAACTTTTTGAGAATATGAGAAATTGGTTTTTATATATACCCAAAAATAAAATTATCGGAAACATATTCTAATCATCGTTGGAATTTTTGTTCATATTTGAAATATACCTTGCCTTGTTTTCGGGCTTCATGAAGTTTTTTCCCAGAACTCTCATGAGACATTGCATATCAATGAGCCCTAGTTGAGGAAAACAGAAACTAGCTGACGCCAGCATCGTTCATATAGCACATATGTATATTATTGGATAACATTGAAGGCTTTCAAATTTGCTCTCATAGAAATGGTGTTGCAACAAACCTCTCAATATACAGTTCTGTAGTAAAAAGCTTTAACGAAAGCTCCATGTCGAAAAAGGCGTTCGGGTAAGAAAACCTCGGAAAAGAAATGCTTGACTTCTTCGATGACATTTTGATCAGACAAGTGAGTCAGGCAGTAAGACTAAATTGTAAGGTGTCTGCGGCAGGTTTGAACACCAGAGCTGCATGTCAGGTTATTAATGTCAACTTTTCTCCAAACTCTTTAGTGGAGGTAAAATATGAGGGAAACCCCCCTAAACTAATATATCTAACATAACAAAAGCGAATTTAAAAATTAGTAAGCGTTCACACCAAGCTAAACAAAATTCGCTCTGCAAAAAATGCCACACTTTTTCTTCCGGAGCAAAACAGCACGCGTTATTTTTTCTACTATTTCTTTAGTTTCTGGTTTTTTACACCGAAGTGTGCTAATGAAAACTTTTTAATACGTAAATTAACTGCGCATGTCGCTTACACCTCCCGTGCAAAGTGTTTTCACGGAATTCCGAAACTTTTGTAACTGCGCTCATTGTCATATTACTTCAACACAGGCAATTGTTATACCCTTCACGGTTTTTGAAAATCTTTACACATGTTGGAATAAAAATCAAAAAATATTTTTATGGTTTAATCTAGTAAATGATGTTCCATGTATATGTATTGGTGAAATTTGGTGGACACCTAATCCGTGTGCAGAGAAAATCATTAAAAACTCTCAAGGGAAATTCAGCACACAATAAGAACGACTTTCAACGCGCTCTGAAGGGTATAGGCAGTTTGTGGGTGAGCTTTAGAAATTTGCTTTCATCTACTTGGATCGGCCACTGATTTATAATTTTATTTTTTGTTACTTAGCAGCGCCCATTTACATTTGCGTTAATGTGTGTTGCACATAAATCATTGCCACACCAGCGCCCGTACGGCAGCGAACACACACATGCGGACACAAAATGACACGGCACACATCTAATTTATGGTATATCCGCATATACAACACCCACATTTGCCAACTTACAGCGTCACAGCTCCATCGCAAAGGGGGGAGAGGCTGCACCAGCAGCAGCAGTGGCAGTGGCAACGTCTAACACAAACCGCACTCTGGATTATTTCTTGGTAGCGGTTGAGGATGCTCGCTATGTGTGGTAATTAATTCAATTTATGCCTTCCTCTTCCACGTACATCCACACACAGCCATTTGTATAATACACACACACATACATGTGGCATGCAAAAAAGGATATGCTCACATGCAAATGGGAGGATGTGCGCGGTATATCCTTGCATACATTATCATTCTTACTTTGGGCATATAACTTTCAACAACTTAATACAAGTTTATAACTGTTAGCGTTAACATATATGTACATACATTCACATATTTTTGCATGCATATTTGAAAAACATGAGAAATTAAAATTTGAATTGTACC